>NW_025421470.1:10000-12500 GCF_011764305.1 Mustela putorius furo | reverse complement strand
GTTAGGGTTAGGGTTAGGGTTAGGGTTAGGGTTTAGGGTTAGGGTTAGGGTTAGGGTTAGGGTTAGGGTTAGGGTTAGGGTTAGGGTTAGGGTTAGGGTTAGGGTTAGGGTTAGGGTTAGGGTTAGGGTTAGGGTTAGGGTTAGGGTTAGGGTTAGGGTTTAGGGTTAGGGTTAGGGTTAGGGTTAGGGTTAGGGTTAGGGTTAGGGTTAGGGTTAGGGTTAGGGTTAGGGTTAGGGTTAGGGTTAGGGTTAGGGTTAGGGTTAGGGTTAGGGTTAGGGTTAGGGTTAGGGTTAGGGTTAGGGTTAGGGTTAGGGTTAGGGTTAGGGTTAGGGTTAGGGTTAGGGTTAGGGTTAGGGTTAGGGTTAGGGTTAGGGTTAGGGTTAGGGTTAGGGTTAGGGTTAGGGTTAGGGTTAGGGTTAGGGTTAGGGTTAGGGGTTAGGGTTAGGGTTAGGGTTAGGGTTAGGGTTAGGGTTAGGGTTAGGGTTAGGGTTAGGGTTAGGGTTAGGGTTAGGGTTAGGGTTAGGGTTAGGGTTAGGGTTAGGGTTAGGGTTAGGGTTAGGGTTAGGGTTAGGGTTAGGGTTAGGGTTAGGGTTAGGGTTAGGGTTAGGGTTAGGGTTAGGGTTAGGGTTAGGGTTAGGGTTAGGGTTAGGGTTAGGGTTAGGGTTAGGGTTAGGGTTAGGGTTAGGGTTAGGGTTAGGGTTAGGGTTAGGGTTAGGGTTAGGGTTAGGGTTAGGGTTAGGGTTAGGGTTAGGTTAGGGTTAGGGTTAGGGTTAGGGTTAGGGTTAGGGTTAGGGTTAGGGTTAGGGTTAGGGTTAGGGTTAGGGTTAGGGTTAGGGTTAGGGTTAGGGTTAGGGTTAGGGTTAGGGTTAGGGTTAGGGTTAGGGTTAGGGTTAGGGTTAGGGTTAGGGTTAGGGTTAGGGTTAGGGTTAGGGTTAGGGTTAGGGTTAGGGTTAGGGTTAGGGTTAGGGTTAGGGTTAGGGTTAGGGTTAGGGTTAGGGTTAGGGTTAGGGTTAGGGTTAGGGTTAGGGTTAGGGTTAGGGTTAGGGTTAGGGTTAGGGTTAGGGTTAGGGTTAGGGTTAGGGTTAGGGTTAGGGTTAGGGTTAGGGTTAGGGTTAGGGTTAGGGTTAGGGTTAGGGTTAGGGTTAGGGTTAGGGTTAGGGTTAGGGTTAGGGTTAGGGTTAGGGTTAGGGTTAGGGTTAGGGTTTAGGGTTAGGGTTAGGGTTAGGGTTTAGGGTTAGGGTTAGGGTTAGGGTTAGGGTTAGGGTTAGGGTTAGGGTTAGGGTTAGGGTTAGGGTTAGGGTTAGGGTTAGGGTTAGGGTTAGGGTTAGGGTTAGGGTTAGGGTTAGGGTTAGGGTTAGGGTTAGGGTTAGGGTTAGGGTTAGGGTTAGGGTTAGGGTTAGGGTTAGGGTTAGGGTTAGGGTTAGGGTTAGGGTTAGGGTTAGGGTTAGGGTTAGGGTTAGGGTTAGGGTTAGGGTTAGGGTTAGGGTTAGGGTTAGGGTTAGGGTTAGGGTTAGGGTTAGGGTTAGGGTTAGGGTTTAGGGTTAGGGTTAGGGTTAGGGTTAGGGTTAGGGTTAGGGTTAGGGTTAGGGTTAGGGTTAGGGTTAGGGTTAGGGTTAGGGTTAGGGTTAGGGTTAGGGTTAGGGTTAGGGTTAGGGTTAGGGTTAGGGTTAGGGTTAGGGTTAGGGTTAGGGTTAGGGTTAGGGTTAGGGTTAGGGTTAGGGTTAGGGTTAGGGTTAGGGTTAGGGTTAGGGTTAGGGTTAGGGTTAGGGTTAGGGTTAGGGTTAGGGTTAGGGTTAGGGTTAGGGTTAGGTTAGTTTTAGGGTTAGGGTTAGGGTTAGGGTTAGGGTTAGGGTTAGGGTTAGGGTTAGGGTTAGGGTTAGGGTTAGGGTTAGGGTTAGGGTTAGGGTTAGGGTTAGGGTTAGGGTTAGGGTTAGGGTTAGGGTTAGGGTTAGGGTTAGGGGTTAGGGTTAGGGTTAGGGTTAGGGTTAGGGTTAGGGTTAGGGTTAGGGTTAGGGTTAGGGTTAGGGTTAGGGTTAGGGTTAGGGTTAGGGTTAGGGTTAGGGTTAGGGTTAGGGTTAGGGTTAGGGTTAGGGTTAGGGTTAGGGTTAGGGTTAGGGTTAGGGTTAGGGTTAGGGTTAGGGTTAGGGTTAGGGTTAGGGTTAGGGTTAGGGTTAGGGTTAGGGTTAGGGTTAGGGTTAGGGTTAGGGTTAGGGTTAGGGTTAGGGTTAGGGTTAGGGTTAGGGTTAGGGTTAGGGTTAGGGTTAGGGTTAGGGTTAGGGTTAGGGTTAGGGTTAGGGTTAGGGTTAGGGTTAGGGTTAGGGTTAGGGTTAGGGTTAGGGTTAGGGTTAGGGTTAGGGTTAGGGTTAGGGTTAGGGTTAGGGTTAGGGTTAGGGTTAGGGTTAGGGTTAGGGTTAGGGTTAGGGTTAGGGTTAGGGTTAGGGTTAGGGTTAGGGTTAGGGTTAGGGTTAGGGTTAGGGTTAGGGTTAGGGTTAGGGTTAG
>NW_025421469.1:0-131732 GCF_011764305.1 Mustela putorius furo | reverse complement strand
AAATGAGCCCTATACTGTTGGTTCTACCTCTTAGTTTGAGAAAAGATGTGAGGACCAGCGTTTGGAGATCTTCCTCATGAAATTGGGCAGAGATGTACATCTTCACCTGGATAAAAGATGCTAAGTGACAAATAACCTTAAAAACTATTTTTAAAATATATCCATGTGCTGAAGAGGCACCAAGTATCTTTCTTTCGCATATTAGCTTAAATTGCATTTGACCATATTTCCGATTGCCTCAGCTGGTTATTCTTATATGTTTTAGAGCTGTGGGCGAACACTCCAAAGGCGTAAAAAGCTACCAGGAACCTGGATGTCACGGACTGTGTCAGGGGAAAGTGTGTGTACGCACACGCTATCGCTCGCTCTACTTCAAACATAAGTCCCGAGAGTCCCGAGGTACCGACAACATGGCACAGGCTGTGTGCGCGTCCGCCCAAAACTAGGGGTGCAACGATCATCATCAGCGGACCCGACACATTGTGAAATGACACAAAAAATGACGAAAAATTATCTTTGCTTTAGAATAAGGAATACAAATCAACTGACAGCACCTTGCTCACCTAGACCTGTAAGTCTTGAAATCTAAGCAGACCATATACGCGAAAAAACCGAAGGATACTTCTAGAACCACATTATTGCGAATAAAAGCTGTTCGTTTGTAGCGTCATACAATGAATGAGAATTTGATGACAATACCTCTACTAACTGTCTTTGGTCCATTGCGCCCTAGTGACTGCGAGTAATTGGAGTTGTGGAAGTTAGGGAGTAGAATTGACCTTAGCGGTATAGCACGTTCATGAAATTCAGCAGACGAGTATGATTAGTTGTTTGTGTGGATATGCGTGTAATATGAGGGTGTCTCCAAGGGCAACAAATTCAAATCTACCCCACCACTAGCTTTGGCATCATGTAATCTGGTACAGTGTTAAGGATGCTCCAAAACTGAGGGTCTATAAGATAATGTAAGAAAGAACCCCCTCAATCACTATGAGACAAGACGCTAGGCCTTCGCCCCAGCTACACATCAGAGTCAAGTAATGTATTAAATAACTGCTTCTTACTCTCCTCATAAAGAAAGAAATATCACCTCATTTTTCCTTTCATTATAGTTACCATGTACTACACTAACAGTTTTTCTTTTAAAACACTGGAACTTTTTTTGCAATTCACTACCTTCCCCCTAGAAATCCTTGATAGTTATCTGTTTTCTTGTACTCAAAAAACCAGATAGAATTGAATGCCTGTTGAAACACCTAGCAGATTGTAGGATGACTGATAATATTTATTGAGTGTGGTGGGGTAATATTATCCGTCCGTCCTTTGCTCTACAACCTTTCTTACCAGATTTGTATGTTTACTAGTTGAAAGCACGCTGATATTTTCGCTACGTCAAATATGAGAAATTTTATTTTTTCCATTTATTGGTGAAATAAATGTATACCATATTTACATAGAAGTGTTTTGTAACATTCTTTTTGTGTGTAGTGCCATGCATGAATCCCTTTGACACGCGATAATAAAACCATCTATATTCACAATTTCCGAGGAAGTACTTTCACATTTCAGTGTTAAAAATTTCAAAAGAATAAAAAAAAAACAAGATATAAAATTTTCCCATCTATTTTGTAGCCTCCCTTAATACAAAGGTACATGGGACACCATAGAGTAAAGAAACCCTGAAGAAATCAGTGTGAAGTGTGATCATGGATGTCACCACAGTGTACATGACAGCATTCTATTCTTTATATCCCGGCTTCCATTTTTGAAAACAATCTGCAGATTTATTGCAATATAAATTCCCCTTTTTCTTCCATATGATTCTCGTTACTCTTTCAAAAGTTTGAAAATAACTAACGTACTCCATAAAATATACTTATCAGAGTATCAAAAAATAATTTTTATATGGCCTTTCCCCCAAATGATATTTACAGTACAGTAGAATACCCTTTATGTAGGCAAGCCCGGAAAAACAAAGCTGATGGACTCTCAAAACTCTATGCCTTTTCCCTTCAGTGTCTACTCCTCAGCCACAGTTTCAGAGGTGGGGAGTAGATAAATTAACTCCTAAGTGTCCTTTCTGTGTTCATCGCATATTGTTTAGTCTTTATTTCTTTTCTCAACTAAGAGTACTTAATGTGATAACTCAATCCCTAGGTACAATTCCCTTTGTCCTGCATAACATTTCACCTCCTCAGCTTTCCTCTTCTTTCTTGTAGAACACATAGGTTTCATTTTATGAAATTTTTTTTTTATTATATAGAGTGGGAATGTGTATTAGGCTGAGATCTGAGAACGATTAGGAATTTGGGGGCTTTATGTTCTGCCATGAACTTCTAGATAAATAGTCAGTGGTTGTGGTAAAAATTCATGGAAATGACCCCAGAGCCCCCCCCCCACTACCCCCCCCCCCCCCCCCCCCCCCACCCCCCCCCCCCCCCCCCCCCCCCCCCCCCCCCGGGGGTTGGGTAACTAGAAAGAAGAGCTGAATCAGATTGTGAAAGATGATTTAAGGGATCCATTATAAACAGAACAAAATAAAACCTCCAAATTCTTGTTCTATCTACCCAACTGTATTAGAAGAAGATAATTTGAATAAAGAAATGGAAACTCTTTGTTATCTTCTTCTTTTTTTTTTTTAATAAAGATTTTAATTTTATTTATTTGACAGAGAGAGATCACAAGTAGGCAGAGAGAACAGGCAGAGAGAGAGGAAAGGAAGCAGGCCCCCTGCTGAGCAGAGAGCCCGATGTGGGGCTCTATCCCAGGACCCTGGGATCACCATGACCTGAGCCAAAGGCAGAGGCTTAACCCACTGAGCCCACCCAGGCGCCCCTGGTATCTTCTTTTTGACAAAAGATCCAAGCCTCCTTTTTGTTCCATAATGGGATATTGTTGGGGTGGGTAGGAACTAACGCCATTCCCCAGATTGTTTCTTATCTGTATCTTTTTAGAAATATAGAGGAGATGAAGCAGGAAATGGAGCAAGGCCACCTATTACTTTTTTTTTTCCTTTAAACTAAGCCTACTTTCAGTGATCTATGCCCATTATCCTCCAAAAGCAACAGCTTCAATTTTACTTTGAAAACAATGGGGGGGGGGCCGCCTGGGTGGCTCAGTGGGTTTAGGGCCTCTGCCTTCGGCTGGGGTCAATGATCCCAGGGTCCTGGATCAAGCCCCTCATCGGGCTCTCTGCTCCACGGGGAGCCTGCTTCGCCTCTCTCTCTCTCTGCATACTTGTAATCTCTGTTTGTCAATAATAAATAAAAATCTCTTTAAAAAAAAAGAAAGAAAAGAAAATGGGTCCAGGCATTTTGTCAACACACGTTCTTCCTCCTCTGGATGTTTAATTTTGTCTGCCTTTCTGGAAAGGCATTACCTTCTTGGGTTCTGCCAAGACCAAATAGAGCCATTCCCGGGCAGCGTGTGGTCAGGTTTTCGCCCACAGAGCAGCCGGCATCGGCGCAACAAATGAGATTTCGGGCGGTGAGAACTCCGCGTCTTGCAGTTCTCCATCTCCTGTGTCCCCCAGGTCCTCGTCAGCATGGGAGATGCCCAGTTCTCCATTAGCAGGGAGCAGCTGCTGGGAAAGAGAGACTGGGCCAGAAACGTAACTGAAGGTCTCTGGCAATGAGGTTTTCTAAACTGCTTTAAAAAAAAAACACACTGGAGGGGCGCCTGGGTGATTCAGTGGGTTAAGCCTCTGCTTGGGCTCAGGTCATGATCTTAGGGTCCTGGGCATCCAGCCCTGCACTGGGCTCTCTGCTCGGCAGGGAGCCCTGCTTCTCCCTCTCTCTCTGCCTGCCTCTCTGCCTGCTTGTGATCTCTCTCTCTGTCAAATAAATAAAATCTTGTTTTACACACACACACACACACAAAAACAAAAAAAACACTGGATCTGAGACAATTCTCCAGTGAGTCTGTGTGATTCTTTCAGTGGTTTCGGCAGGAAGAGCCAGTGATCGGCTCTACTCTCTGTTCTGAAACTTTGTTGACTGGCTAGCAAACTTGGGCTCAGTTCTTGTACACAAGCCTGCAAGAAGAATTTACTTTGAGAAGCTGCTTTGTGTGATTCTCACCCATTGCCCTAAAACTCCGTGAAAGTACCAGACTGGAAGACCTGACTGACCAACCACCATGGAACCAAACACCAATTTGATCAGGGTTTTTTGTAAGCTTTTTGTGTGTGTCCATGGCTCCCTTTGGCATTTTCATGAAGTCTATGAACTTGGAACAATCTTTTTTTAAAAATCATAATATACAATAAACAGTATTAGAGAGGCAAGTTAGCAGTAATGTTGAAATATAATTAGCAGAATAAAAAATAACTTGGGGCTTCTACATTAGCATGTGAAGGGATTAAAAATTGCTACAGTTGCTCTAACCACCATCCTGATGGAGAAGTAAAAAGCTGAATGAACCAGAATATCCAAAACTCTTTTTCTTAAAAAAAAAAAAAAAATCAATCAATCAATCAATCACCTCTTTTTAAATCTGCTGGATGAGTCAGGTCATAGGGTTCACAGCCCCACTTCACCCCCGTCCTGCCCACACTGGAGAGAGAGAGAGAGAGAGGCAGAAACAGAATGATGATCTCCTGGAGCAGAGACCTGTGAGCAAAGACTGCTTCAGAAGCCGGTGCTAGGTTTGGGAAAACCACAAGCATCCTTGTTGAATTGCTCAAAACTCCACATCATCCTCCTGCATTTGAATCCAAGCTGATTCTAGAATCCCCTTAATTCTGATGCTCAATGATGTCTCTGGGGACACAAAAACTGGCATAGGTCATGAGTCCTGGTGGCCAAAGGACACCTACTTCTGTCCCGCACGACACAGCTTAGCTTGAAGTCACAATTCCCGCGCAAATCCCACCTGCCTCTTTTCCCGAACTCTTTCCAAGAGGTGATTCTCATCTTTCTTACCAAGAGTCAAACTTCACACACACCTACGTTTGGCATATAAATCATCTGAAATATCTCATCTTTCCTAACAATAGCTTCTAATTAAAGAAAGACAGAGCGTCTCATTTGCTTGAACTATTTCTAGGAAAACTGAGGTCCCTCCTAATTTTTCTGTATTTTTTTTCATTCTACACATCGTGTTGGGTACTTACTATATGTGTCAGGTACCGTTTGGGCACGAGGATAATAGAAGCAGCAACACAGAGGTTCAGCCTTCACAGACAGGCATTCTAGTTGGGGGAGGGGGGTGGTCAAGAGAGATATATACAGTAAAGAAGTAATATGTCAAGAGAAGTATGAGCCAAGAGGGAAAAAAAATAGAGTATTTATGACAAGAGATAAAGGCAGGTGAGAGACAAGCTTTCATTATTTGACATTTTCCAAAGTTACCTCAGAAAGGGTAAATAATAAAATCCCATAGTTACAGAATTAGCCCTAGTCACAAACATTACATGGATTCAAACAGTCCTCAGACCTAATTACTAATCTGACCTCTACAAAAGCTGACATCAAAGAAACCTCCAGTAGGTCATGCTACCTCATAAGGAGATTGTTATCCCCAACCCAAAACGGTTTAAAGGTATAGCTCATTATGTATGCATATTCTTTCCAAGCCTTTATTACCTATAAAATTTGTATCATTAAAAGCTTAGCTACTTCTTTTTTGAGTTCATGATCACCTTAACATAAAAAAATATTTGTCTAGGGGGGCGCCTGGGTGGCTCAGTGGGTTAAGCCGCTGCCTTCAGCTCAGGTCATGATTTCAGGGTCCTGGGATCGAGTCCCACATTGGGCTCTCTGCTCAACAGGGAGTCTGTTTCCCCCCTCTCTCCCTGCCTGCTGCTCTCTGCCTACTTGTGATCTCTCTATGTCAAATAAATAAATAAATAAATAAAATCTTTTTAAAAAACTGTCTAAAAATATTTGTCTATAAAGTCCGGTGACTAATTACTTAGGGCGGGGATTGGGGATGGGGAAGAACGCAAAAAATGCTAAAATAAGGTAGAAGTTTGAACTGAAACCATCATGTAATCAGAACTGCTCTTCAAATAGAAGCTCAACAACAAAATCTCTCCACGAATGTATTTTTATAGGAGTTTCTAATTTCTGTGTCCATAAGGCTGGAGATTCCTCTGTGTTTTTACCAACCCACCACAGAAGGCAGAATTTCCAGGAAGGACCCCAAGATTCCATACTTTAACTCTCCAAACCTGTGCATTAGTGGAACCCCACCAGCCCACCTGTGATTGTGTTATGTTATGTGTCACCCTCAAAAAAGGGGACATCACCTGGGTGGACCTAATATCATCATATTAGGCCTTAAAAGTAGAGAAAATTCTCCTGCTGCTGGCATGACAATGAGGTAGGATAAGTCAGAGAGAGTTGCAGCTTGAGAAGGACTCTTCATGCCATTGGTGGCAGAAGATGGAGGAGGCCACGTGAAGGGGACAGAAGCCAGCAAGGAAACGGAGTCCTCAGTCCAAACAATTAGAAGGAACTTGATTTTGTGAACAAACCTGAGTGAGCTTGGAAGTAGACTCTTCTCCACAGCCTCCAGAGAACAAAACAAAACACATAGCTCGTATTATTGCTAATCTTGATTTTAGCCTTGTGGGATCCTGTAGCAGAGACACCAGCCCAAATCCACCAAAAACTGCTGTGAATTAAAAAACTGTGAGTTAATATATGGGTGTTGTTCTAAACCACTACATTTGCAGTAATTTGTTATCCGAGCATAAAAAAATGAATACAGGGGTGCCCGGCTGTCTCAGGGGGTGGAGCATTCAACTCCTGATCTTGGGATTGTGAGTTCGAGCCCCCATGGTGGGTGTAGAGATTACTTAAAAATAAGATCTTTAAACAAAAACAAATACACCTGCTTATCCTATGTCATGGCAAATGCTTTTAAACATTGTTTTCAGTTTCTACCGTGGGGACTATTTCAGTTGGATTCACTCAACCAAACTGCATGTCATGATGTTAAAAGCACGATATTGTCTCTTCATGATATGCTGACTTTGTTTGCCCTGCCTGTGGCAGGTTCTTTTCCTTATGCTGCTACAACATCCATTAATCAGCAACAGACATTGCCTCAGGGTCACTTGATGCTCTTACCTGGTGCACTGTTAGTTGTGTTACCCTATGGTGCTTGAAATTTTGTGAGCCTTGTTCCACCATTCTTCAAGCAATTGTCACCTATGTCTCTTATTTGACCATTTTAAATCAATGTTGATATGTCCATTGAACTACCTGTGAATTTAGTTTCATTTCCCCTGTAATTTATTGTTTTAATTATAAAATTAGTATTTTCTTTGAAATTTTGGTAGCTTGCAGCATCAGCAAGTTGGAGAAGAATGGGGACCTTATGAATCATAATGGGACTTGGGCCATTGTTGCTACACCAGGCAGACTGCTCCCCACTCATGGTAATGTGATCGTCAGGATCTCTTACAGGACTTGACTCATGATTCATGACCTGGACTCAGTGAAAATGCATTCTCCTTCCCAAATAGAGCCTCTGGAGGTTACAAAGCTCCATTTAAGATTCTCTTGTTAAAGGAACTCCAACTACAAAAGAAGAAGGTCACACGTAACCAGAAGCGGATTCATGTCTAGTAGAGAGGAATGGCAGGAAGATAACCAAGAAGGATAAAAACAAAGACTTGAAAATAAAAGAAAGCATCAGTGTCCCACAAAGACATTTTGAAGGTAGTTAATGTAGCCTCCAAGTCTGGAAGAAACTGGAGATAAAGTGTCTATGAAGTCAAATAAAGGATGAAGTTAGGAAGTCTGTGGTCATGTTAGAATGAAATGAGAAGGAGTTTTAAAAGCAGACCAGGCAAGTATCTGATGACAAAGATAATTTAAAATATAGAGGACTTAAAAAGTGAGCAGTTATTCATTCCTGGATTTTGGCTAAAACAGTAAAATAAATAAATTTTTAAAAAGCGAGCTGTTGAAACAATGAGATAGGACTACATACCTATTAGAATGGCCAAAATGCAGAACACTAACGACATCAAATGTTGATGAGGTTGTGGAGCAATAGGAACTCTCCTTCCTTGCTAGTGGGAATGCAAAATGGTGCAGCTACTTTGGAAGACAGTTTGGCAGTTTCTTGCAAAACCAAACATGCTCTTAACACAGAATCTAGCAATTCTACTGCCTGGTATTTACTTATGTCCACATGGATGTTTACAGCAGCTTTATTCATAATTGCCCAAACTTGGAAGCCACCAGAATATCGTTCAGTAGGTGAGTGGTACATCCAGACAACAGAATATTATTCAATGCTAAAAAGAAATGAACCGCCAAGCCAGGAAAAGACATGAGGAAACTTAAATGCATATTACTTAAGTGAAAGAAGCCAGTCTGAAAAGAGAAAGAAGGAAGAATTGGTGGAGCCCACAGAATTTTTAGGGCAGGGAAACTATTGTGTATTATAATACTACAATGATGAACACTATAAAGATGGATACAGCATACATTTGTCCAAACCCACAATATACAACACCAAGAGTGAACCCTAATGTAAACTATGGACTCTAAGTGATGACCATGTGTCAGTGTAGGTTCATCAGTTGTAACAAATGTCCCACTGTGGTAGGGGTGTTGATGACAGGGAGATGATGCATGTGGGGGGCAGGGCATATATTGACAAAGCTCTATACCTTACTCTCAATTTTGCTGTGAACCTCAAACTTCTCTAAAGAAATAAAGTTTTGGGGAGTCTGGCTGGCTCTGTTGGTGCAGGATGCAACTCTGTCTCAGGGCTGTGAGTTCAAACCCCATATTGGGCACGGGGTCTACTTGAAAGAAAGAAAGAAAGAAAGAAAGAAAGAAAGAAAAAAGGTGGGAGGAAAAAGAAAGGGAGAGGGGGACACCTGCATGGTTCAGTTGGTTAAGTGTCTGCCATTGGCTCAGGTCATGATCTCAGGGTTCCAGGAGGGCCCTCTGCTCAGCTGAGAACCTGCATCATCCTCTCCCTCTTCCCCTCACTGCTTGTTCTTGTTCTTTGTCGTAAATAAAAATAAAATCTTAAAAAGAAAAAGAAGGAGTAATGTACTTTTTAGAAGTACTTTCTCACTTAAATACTTAGGTTAAATTCCTGGCTAAAGCTTAGTGCTTAGATTAGGAACTTACAGAGCCATTAAGTAGAATACGGGTTTGTCTGACTCTAAAGCTCATGCCGTAACCAACTGGATAGAAAAACCATATAGGATATGATCTCATTTTTTAAGAAAAAATCATAAATATATATTCAGAATAAACGATTTTATCTATTCTGTGGTGCACTCTTCTCTTACAACCTGCTTGCACCTTAAAATCAATTGTGTCTTACAATTGCCGACAGGATTCTTCCAGAGAGAATTTGGAATTGATTCTGCCAGTTGTTAAATTGAATTAAATTCTCTTCTCTAGGAGTTTTAAACCACACGGGAGTTGTGACTTCAAACCACAAGCCTGCATATATGTAACAGCTTGTAATTCAAATTATCAAGGGAGGATTTTTTTTTTCCTTCCTTCCCCCAGCACTAAGTTCAGAATTAAAATTTCTTTCTGCTTCTTTCTATATGGTGTGTTGTACTTTCTGTGTTCCAGATTCACATGTGAGCTGAGAGGGGTTCCTAGTATCTTCTTAAATTCCCCACCTTGGTTTTTTTTTTAGTCTTTCTTAGAGGTATAGCTCATAATCAATGACTTTTTGTATTATATAAAATACAGTACTCACATCAAAACATCGGGAGCTATTTTATGAATTTTGTTCTTTTCCCTTATTTCCTTTTCAAAGTTTGTGTACCAAAAACATGAAGCTGTATTTTTCAAAAGTAACATTAAAAAACGGAATCAGCCTGTATATTATAATTTTGAAACAAACAATTGATGGAGCTAGATCATAGACATACTAATACCTAGTGCACCTATCATTTTATATATAGATAGAGATATTGATATTGATATATCCACAGTCATGTAATGAGAGAAATTATATATTATGTGCATAAAAATTATAACTCATAGAAATATGCTATGTGTTACATACAGACATAAATTTGCCTATTATATGTCATACAGATATATACAGATGATACATTTTATATGGTCTATGCATATACATACAAAGGACACGGTTTTATATATGTGTGTATGTACACAGACATACACATAAACATGCATACACGCGTCTACACTGGCACTTTTGCTAGTTTGGGGGTGGCAGTGGATTAGATAAGATGGTGATACAGGTGCACATGGAAAGAAAAGAAAACCCCAGGCTCGGAGCGATGCTGGCACACTGGGGGGCGGAAGAGAGCCCCCTCCAAGGTCCGGAGCCCTGAGGGACTCCTGAGTAAGACCGACTGATTCCAGAAGCTCGACGACATTCCGAAGTGGCAGAGCTGCTTCAGTTCCAGATCGCCGCACAGTCCCTCGTCCGTGGCTAGCCACAAAAAGGCAGGTTTGGGGCAAGCTGTTATGATTAAGTTTACTTCTTAAGTATGTTCCAGTGAGTTCTGGATCCCAACACACGTCGCAGTGTGCGTCTGGGGAACTCCTGATGCTTGGCGGACAGCGAGCAGAGAATACCACCCAGCACAGGCCAGGTGCTCCCCGCAGCCCTTCTTGAGGCGCCGGAGTCGGGAAAACAGAGCAGGTCGCCAGCTCACATCTAAAGGCTCAGGAAGGTGACAGTACCTCCAGATGGGCCAGCTGCTGTTCGGGCCAGCGGTCGCGTTGTGGCAATGTTAGCCCAGTTTACCAGATTGTCCCTGTCTTCAAGACAATTTTTAAGTGACATTTCCTGGCTCTTAAGATATGGGTGGGAGAGAGGGACCTGAGGGATAACCTTGGCAAACATTTGGGGAGGATAAATAAGGTTAGAGGATGGCCTGGAATCGGCTGACGAACGAGTGGGATGTGGAAAGGGGTTTGGGAATGGAATATTCTTTGATGCAGGCTGGTCTCTAAGAAAGCAAAGAAGCAGTGTAGGAACTTGAAAGCAAGGGAGAGTAAAAAATTCTTTTAAATTTTTCAGTCGGCAACAGTTTTATAGGCAGCCGGGGAGAGAGACAGAGGGATGTTGCAGATGGTCCGACCACAGGGGGGCAGTGTGAATCGGCCACCCACGTGGAGAGGTCGGTATTTCAGAGAACCGTGGAACTCTGTTCCTCAGAGGCAGGAGTCAGGTCTAATGCTAGCTGGAAGGGAAAGGAGATGTAAAATATTGGTCAAATACTCCATCTTCTTTTTTTGCTTTGTTTTGTTCTAGAAAGAGCAGGAGCGCATGCACTTGAAGAGGGGAAGGGCAGAGGGAGAGAATCCTAAGCAGACTCCCCAGTGAGTGCAAAGCTATTGACATATACGGCTCATCCCATAACCCAAAGATCATGACCCCAGCCGAAATCAAAAGTCGGATGCTTAACCCACTGAATCACCCAGGTGCCCCCATCCCATCGTCTCTTTGATAAGAGGGCACATCATCCCCTGAGGGGTCCAGAGAGGTGGACTGGGGGTTTGAGGATGGTGACAGTGGGAAGAAGAGATTGGCCAGAGACACAAAAAGGCTGGAGAGCAATAGTGAGGGTCTCATCTGTTACTTTGCCTTCATTCAACACACAGGCGCCAGGCTGAACAGTTCATGGCTTGACTTTCATACTTCTTCACTCAATCGAATGTTTTACTCTGCTCTGCCCTCTTTCAAACAGTCTTTGTCTTATTCCACACAAGTGAAATTCTTATAATAGTTCAAGCATATTCATAGGGCTCTAAGTGGAAAATCTGGTTAGACACATGCCCTGTGTCTTGCCTTTAAGCTTGATAGCCAACTCTCTTTCTCCAAGACACTATGCCAAAAAATCAAATTTTGTTGACATTGCTTTATATTTGGAACACTATAGACAGTTTACCTCTTGCTCCCAGAAGGATTAAACTATTCTCATGCGTTAGATTAGAAGTGTGAACTGTTACATCTTACAAAATACGAGAATAACAATAAACACAAAGTGTAACGCAGCTGTGTTCACACCTTGCACATTTGCTTGAGTCTGGCAGCTGGATGAGTATGGACATTTCCCGATTCTGGCAAACAGTTGAGCACTTCATGATATAGAAAAGTTTTATGACATGGGATCTGAAAGTTTAAGACCTATTTCTAAATATACATGGGTTGTAGATTTTTCCCTAATGACCAAGTGTGTCCCCAAAAATTGGAAGTGGAAAATTATTTTTAGAAATAAGAGATTATTCTCCAGCCTTTCCACAAATATAGCATGTGCGAGGGAACACAACCCTTTATTTCTCTGGTTCAGGGTCTCTCCATTTGCCTTGACTCTTTGGCCTGCAAAAGAAAGAGGCCTCCTCCCACAGCTGGACCAGAGCTGCTGTGACTGGTGAGCCCACCTGCTCAGAACCGGCACTTCAGGGCTGATCAAGGAAAACTACATGACCACAAGGTGGCAGTGGCGTGCACAAGCGTCATTTGGGTGCCACTTTGAGGAATTGACTTCTTCAAAGGAGAACCACCATCATTTTCATCACATCCCATCTCCATGTGTGTACTTCAGTCTTTCCAGGGAAGTTCAGGAAGGTCATCAGCTGAGAAGTGGAGGTCCAAGAAGAGAGGAGAAAAGTTGAGATTGTCACCTAGAGAGCAGGAGGGTGGATGATGTAGGGAACAGCCCGATTGCCAACAAGCATACCTGCACTGCTCAATGTCAGCAAACATGCATTAGAGGGCCACCCATCCACATAACTCCAGCTGTGTTCAGGGAAGGCAAGGAAATGCTGGTAATGTAGAGAGGGACAAGGGAGCCGAAGATTTAAGAAGGAATGATTTTAATGATTGGTCCTGGAAGTAAAGGAGCAAAATTTGGACATGAGGAAAGTAAGTTATAGTGAAAAGATGGTAGAACCCTTAGAGGCAGCAGAGTTGTTGGGTTGTTGGGACCAGGGTGCTAGAGGGAAAGCATTACAAAGGTAGGATGTGGGAGCAACGCAGTGGTTATAAGTGAAGGACAAGGAAGGACGGGGGTCTGAAATACAGGAGGATGAGATCATTAGCTCCTGAAATTCGAGGAACTGGGAGCTCCATGGACACTGAAATCTCCAAGAACGGAGTCTTAAGTCATAGTGATGGGTGTGAGTCAGGAGCTAAGATCTTTAGGGAAGGGGGAGAAGTGACTTTTGTGATGGGAAAGGGGGCCCAGGTAAGGACCCCAAGAGAACTACAGTTTGACTGACTGGTGCAACAGCTGCAGATGTGACCAGGGAGTAGGTAGGATCTGACAAACCCAACAGCTTGATTTGGTCACATCACTGCCAGCTCTCCCATCATAGGAGCTTGGTCTCATGGGTAGAAACAATCTGAATCCATCAAGCATTCTTCTCTGTGGCGAATCTGCACTGAGAGCCAATAAAAACCCGTAGAATTCTGAGTGTCTTCTATTTAGTTCACACATGGAAATCCATGGAGCAAAATGAACAACAGCTCATTTATTATTGGGGTACGAGTGGGGTGGGGGGGGAGAACTGTCTTTCCCCAAACCCAGTGAAGACTTTCGCAGCCAGATCTTTAAATGCTTGACAATGATTGGAAGAAAGTGTTATTTTAATTATTTTCATATGAAACATTTTCAAAAACCTCCTGCAATCATTGTCACATAGCCTTTAATTATTCATCTCTTTGTTTTGGCTACCAGTCCTGTCAGGACAAGCCCATGCCAACATTCTTTCTCTAAATTCAGCATATCTGTTTCTTGCATCGTACGTACAGCAGCCAGGTTTACTAGAATTAATGGTTAGTGAAACAAGCATTCTATTCAAAATCAGGGAGCAACCAAATTCCATAAGGTCAATAATTCAGCGTTATTGGTGAAAGAAGACATTTTCAAGAGGTAAAGAGGAGACCGTGCACATTTTATGTAGAAATACCCACCATGTTCTCTCTTCAGAGTCTTTGCTCATGTTGTCTGCCTGGAGCCTTCTCCCCTCAGACATTGCTTGGCTCATTCTTACTTCATTCTGGTCTCTGTTCAAATGTCACATCCCAGGGGAGTCTTCTCTGACTACCCTAAAATGGGCATCCTGTTGGATTCTTCCCTAATGCCTCACTTACTGTTGGATGATTCTTCTTCTTCTTCTTCTTCTTCTTCTTCTTCTTTTCTTCTTCTTTTTAAGTAGGCTCCACACCCAGCGTGGAGTCCAGCATAGGTCTTAAACTCATGACCCTGAGATCAAGACCTGAACTGAGGCCAAGAGCCAGATGCTTAACCAACTGGGTCACCCAGGTGCCCCCATCTTTTAATTTTTTCTTCCTTTCTTTCTTTCTTTCTTTTTTTTTTTAAGATTTCCTTTATTCATTTGAGTGAGAGAGCGAGCATGGCGGCGGGGGTGGGGGGCCAGAGGGAGAGAGAGAAACAGACTCCCCACCAACCGTGGAGCCCAACTCAGGGCTTTGATTTGTCTTTATCATTACCTGGTACTGTGTCTGTTGGGCTTCCTAATGAAGACCCACTGCTTAGACACTGAGTCTGGCACAAGGCAGGCACTCAAAAATACCTACTGAAGGAGTGCACAGATAAAAGTATGAATAAACAAACTAATTGCAAGAAATGCCACCCTGGGAGAGAAAAGTTTTACAAATATGTTAGGTTCAAAACCTGAAAGTGATCGTTGAAAATACACTTCCCACAAGTTTAAACCATTAAAATGCAGACATGTCACAGAAGAGAATACAATACAACTTTCTGTTGAAAAAAGAATTCCACTTAGCCAGGAAAAAGCAAAAAAGAAATGTCAGTCTGGAAGATAATTTTACCTGGAAAGTACATACTTGAAAACAAAGTCTTATAATGAAAGTGTTTCACCAAACCCAGTGCGTGTTTGACAAAGCATTTTCATTAACGTAATTTATGTTGTGGTTGGTTTGAGCAAGTCAAGATACACACATATTGAACATAACAACTACCCAAAAATGTACACAGATCTGCTTCTTGTCTAGTTTTGAGAAATAGGTAAGTCTTCCTTCTGGTTAATAATCACATTGGTGTTTATGGTAATTGCTGTGTTAAGTTACATGAGCTATTCCTTGCCGAAGGATCAATTTAATGTTCTTCCCTAAGGAGCATCAATCGTCTGAATAATTTCCTCCTTATAGATTCAGGCAATGTGAAAGACGGCATCTTCAGATATTCCTGGCCGAATTCCAACTCCGCATTCACAAACTCATTGATTGGGTTGGGGTCGTGGGGGAGGAGGGTTGGGTACAATAGGAGAAAGGGTGGACACAGAGACCAAAGCAAAACTAGCTGAACTACTACTTCTATTTGTTGTGCAGAACTACAAATAAAATATAATCATAGCTCGGTTTCAGAAATTGCACTACCCACCACCCCCCCCCAGCCTATTTTCCATTTTAAAGAAAGAAACTCTGCAAGCTTAGTGATATTATTATATAGAGACATGTATCTGTCTATTCATTTCTAAATATATATTACGTATTTATAATTCACTCAGCCCCAAGATTTTGTTCCATTCTTTTATCCCAGAACCTTGGGCATCGACTTAAGCAGAAATCCGCAAACAGTGTCCTGGAATTCTTCCCTTTAGTGTCGGCAAACTGTAAAAGTAAATCTCATAAAAGCCAGGAAGAAAAATCTAAATTCACATCATGACTTCAGACACAATGCCTGGCCAGCTACCCATATTAAATCAATTTCCACTCTTTTATAAAAATTTCTGTTTCCTAAAAGACTTATAACTTGTTTTCAAGATTGTAGTCCCTGTTCCTAACACACAGCCCTGTGGTCAGTTGTTAACCTTGGCCAAGTAGTGGAAAGGCCACATACACAAGTTAAATCAGACAGAACTTGAGGTTGACTGTTTTATTCTCAAAGAGAGTCCATAATCTTCTATGACTGACGCCCTTAGAACAAAAAGAAGATGAAACTTGTGTCTAGCCCTTCAGATCGTTTTACCTCATATGCTAGGAAATGTGTCTTCCGTTCCAGGAAAGGGGTCACCAGCTTTCACTCCATAATTCGCAGCTTCGCTCCCTCTTTGTTCATCAAACCTTTTTGTAAGCTCTGTTAATGAGATGGAAGTGTCCGAGCTGTTTGAAACAGTCCGGTCACCAGAAATGATTTTCTACCTCATCTGCACTAAGGTCCCTCTCACCCAGGAAGGCACAGACTCCTGCTTTGGGGACTTGCAGAAACCCAGTGTTTCTGGGTTCACCTGGCAGACTTCTCACCTAATTCAAGAAGCAGACATTTCTTCAGGCTCGTTACGCAAAAGGGTGTCTAATAGTCCTTTGAGGCAAATGCTGTCTTTATTTTCCTGCGTGTTTCGGGACGTCTACGGAAGGTGCTCGGTGGATGTATTCAAAGAACCTTGATGGACTGATTTCATGGCACTACGCTGGGCCAAGGAAATGGATCTTCCCCAAAGGGTCAGATCAGATGCACTCCGGCATCTGATGTTTTCTTTACCTTCTTCCACCATGAATAATTTAACAAAAAGCATCCTCAAATTCCGAACAACACAAATACAGAATAAATTATTAACACGAGCTTCCCCAACCTAATCATCTTCTCTTCCTCTTTGACGAAAGGCTCCTTTCCGCTCTTATCATGACTCAGTAGAAAAGTCTCTATTCTGAGCTCCTCTGTCAACCAGCTGTGTACTCAAAATGTCTGTGCCTCCTCTCTTCCTCTGTAAAGGGAAGGGTTGAGTGAAGTGATTTTATGGCCTGTCGGCTTTAAGGGTTTGTCGTTTTTTTACATCAAGATTTAGGAGCAGGAGTCATTCTTTTTTTCCCAGTGCAATCCAGCTGCTTCTTGAAATGAGGGTTTGGGAAGTCTCCTTCAAGCGTTAAGTGAAGACCAGGGCTTACAACGGACGGATAAGAGCTCACTGGTCGCTGGTGTAATAATGTACCCAAGTCCTCGGTCCGCTTGTTCGAGACTGGAGGACGATGAGAAGAAAACCGCGCGGAACCTGAGAGTTACGGCTTCACTGCTCATCGAGGAATTCCCTGGAAAATAAAAGAAAAAGATTCTGCCAGTTGCTCCTTCGTTTCTTGACTGCGGATCCCGGCAGACGTGCGGCCTCTCCCTGGATGTCAAAAAGTTCTAACCTCGCGCATAGGCTTTGCTTTTATTTCCTTCTTGGCATTGTTCACCTTCACCCCTCTCTCTCCACCCTGCCCACCCCGCCCCACACACCGCTCCGGTTTCCTCAGTTCTCCCCACTAATTGCTCTTTTCCCCCCATCGGAAACGGAGCTACAGAGGCTCCGTAGGGAAAGAGAGAGAATGAGAGAGAAAACAGAGGTTGGCACTGTCTGGTAGAAACAGAGAAACACAGTTAAGATCAGGGAGCGATCGTCATGCCTTTACTCTCTCTGCTTCCCCTTGATCGCGTCTAAGAAATTCTCATCGAGATGATGTGCGCTGTGGGTCTCCTGGGCATTAAGAAGAAACGTGATGTTGATGGCGGGTGTCTAGACTCAGTAATGAGTGTGCAGACTAGCAGGATGTGGTGCCTTCGGGGAGCCAGGAGTCTGGGACTCCGCCATGGCCGCTGTGAAGTCAGCAATCTGCCAAAGCCAGTGGGGGAGGAGGGGCAGCTGATGGGGGATGGGGATGGAGAGAATGAGAGAGGGCAGTCCAGAGGCGGGGAGCGGGAGGGCGTGTGTCCCTTTGGCTCTGATAAGCATTTGCATCTGACTTCGTACATCACACCTGGGAAAACTTGGCTTGGTCTATGGGTAGATGACAACAGACTCCAAAGATTTTTTTTTTCTTCAGCACTTTTAAAAAGATTAAAGACTGCATTCACAAAAATTATGTTGACAGTCTAATTAATTTTCCTGTATGACAGGACGGCATGTTGTAAGATGAAAGGTATATTATAAATCATTGGGAAACAGGGTATCTGATATATATGAGTTCTCACAATTGGTTTCTTAGAGGGTTATGAAATTTGTTCATTTGTTCATTGTTCAAATGTTCAACATGTCTTGTGAATGTATCAGTTGCCAGGTCCTGGGGCGGTAAGGGATGGAGATGTGGTGCATACCTTGAGAAGCTAAAAATTCTAATAGGTTAGAATATTGGTTAGTGTTCTTGGTTGCCAATGAAAGAAATCACTCTGGCTATTTTTAGCAAAAAAAAAAAAAAAAAAAAGATATTTTTGAAAAGGTTACTGAATGGCACAAAATGTATCACTAGAGTGGGTCCTGGGTGCCTCAGTCCTTCAGCTCAGGTCATATGATCCCAGGGTCTTGGGATCGATCCCCATGTCAGGCTTCCTTCCTGCTCTGGGGTAAGCCTGCTTCTCCCTCTCCCACTCTCCCTGCTTGTGTTCCCTCTCAGGCTGTCTCTCTCTCTGTCAAATAAATAAAATCTTTAAAGAAAAAAAAAAAACTATCACCAGAATAGCTGGACACTGACACTGGAATCAAGAGAAGCTGCCACGGCCGAAAGCATGTTGACAAGCACTCTGGTAGGGACACTCGTGGTGACGGCATGCCCCAGGACACCGCTGGAGGGTCACTATCCCTGCCACCACCACTGGACAGCAAAAGAACTCTGAATCCTCGCTGCCTTTTGGTGAGTCTCCCAGGATTAAAAGTTCCAAGTCCAACCTAGTGAGTAGTATCTGCCCACGGGGCTTCATCAGACTCACACAGTGGGGGGTTCTCCCTAAATAGAAAGGGGGAATAGATGCTGCCAAGCAAATATATGGGATCAATATGCACTATTTGGATGTAGACACATCTACAGACCCATTCTTCACGAAGAAGACAATGCTGTAATGGCAAAGGAGAGGTCCTGGCCAAGGAACTCAGGAAAGGCTTCCAAGGGAGAGGACGCGTTGAAATGAACCGCCCAAAGTAACGTAAGCAAAAAGTAGAACAACGATGGTTAGTTTGGGAACCTAGCAGTGTTTAAGGGCCCTACAGCCGAGGCTGTGGGTCTTGACTTTCCGTTAGGCGTCGCTCAGGGAATGTTGCCGGAGAGTTGCTCATTCAAACTCCCAGACCAATCACACCAGAGTCTCTGGTGGGGGACCGAGGGGGGCTCATGTACTAAGTGCTTCCGATGTATGGCCATGATTGAGTTCCACAAAGAGGAGACCAAAAGTTCCTCTCTGTTGCACTTAGAGACGGATGTCCCTCTCTTCTTACTTAAGGGTTCTTGTTCCTCATACCACCACCAAGACCCAGGATATTGCTTTTACCCTTGATTTTTTTTCCACAGGGAGAGTCAAGTCAGAGACTCCCGAAAACCCAATTCTACAATTGAACATAAGGAAGAGAAGAATTAACTGATTTTAAGTACAACCAGGTTTGGAACTGAAAAGGATTCCTAGTGGCAAAGCCAGAGTATTAGGAGAACTTTCTAACTGCCATACACAAAGACCCCATAAATAAAGAGAAAGCCATATCAACTGGTGAAAAGAATTCTACATAATAGTAGTTTTACAAATTGGGCTGGCAGGCATGGGGGTGGGACGGGGCGGCGGAGGGAGGGCGCCACCGTCTCTTGATTTTGGCTCTGATCTTGATCTCAGGGTCCTGGGACTGAGCCCCGGGTCAGGCTCCGTTCTCAGCAGGGCGTCTGCTTGTCTGTCTTTCTCTGCTCCTCCCCCCAGCTGCAAGTGTGCACATGTGTGCTCTCGCTCTCTCTTAAATAAATACATAAAAATCTTTAAAAAAAAAAAAAAAAAGTTGGATTAGCCATCCATGAGCTCTAAAGTCACCAAAGAGCATTTTATCAAAATTCATATGGAAGCACAAGATACAAACGGCACGCCCAGCCTGGTGGGATGGACTTGAGCAAGCCTGGGTTCGCAAAGATGGGCCCCCAGTCCGCAGGGAAGGGCCCATAGGGAAATCAGCAAGGGACAGTGTGGTATCCCTCTAGGACTTAACTGGGCAAGGGGAAGAAGCGGTTACAGGATTCCTGATACGGAATGAGGACGACCACCTGCTAGGCTGGCAGCCTTCGGTGGAGCCACAGGGCAATTCCGCGGTGACTTCGCAGGGAGAGAGCTGAAGCAGTAACTGGCTCTCCTCCCTCTCTCTAGCAAGTCTCTAGCAAGACTCCCACCCCTCCTGCTCAAAATCACCTAGAAGCCAGAGGACAACAGACTCACTGAGGCATCCCACTCCGATCACCTCCCAGGGCCCAGAGCAACTGGAGAGGGGGAGAATGAAGCTAGAAGACATCCATATAGTTATGTTAATTCCCATTATCTCTAGTATCATCGCTATTTCTGGGCATGCTGGAGGTTTACAATTCCCCTACTCATTTTTTTTTTGGTTTTTAAGTAATTTCTAGACCCAATCAACACGGGGCTCAAACTCATGATCCAAAGCATCAAGCATCCTATGCTCTTCCAATGGAGCCGGTCAAGCATCCCCATGCCCCCCACTCTTGACATGCAAGAAGAAATCTGAGAGCTAATCTAGTCCAATCTCTTAAATAAGATGTGCGCTCCAGGTTGGCAAGGATTTCCAGTTTTGTTCACTGCTCAAGTCCCAGTCCCTAGGTTAACACCTGGCACGTAACAAGTGCCCAGTAACTATTTGTTGAACGGATGTGTGGTGGAGATCACACCACCTGATAGTATCAACTATAAGATTCAGATTTCCTAATCTCAATCCTGCATTTCTTGCTTTATTCCCTTGTGAACATAGCATAGGTTTTGAGCTGTTTCCCCACAACTGGTGAAGGATTTCTAAAGATCCAGTTGTCTGTTTGCCCCAATTTCCTTTGAGACAAGAGCAGCCCTTTTTAAATTTCTTATTTACTCTCCCTAAGTGCTCTTGCCCCATACCATGACTTCAGTTCTCACCTCTGTCCATGCTCCCATGCTCTCTAGCTCTTAAAGTTCTTGGGGGCATCAGAGCCTAGAGTTTGTTCCAGTGAAGGGTTTCTCAGCCCTGAGAGCACGTTGGAATCACCTGTAGCTTTTACAAAATCCCAGTGTGCTGTCTCCATCCAAGAGAATCTGAGTTAACAGTCTGCCTGGAATCCATGCCCCCAATTTTTTTAAAGGTTTTAGGTATTCATTTGAGAGAGAAACCCAAGCAGGGGGGCGCCGCAGAGGGAGAAGCAGAGGCAGATTACGGGCTAAGCAGGGAGCTCCACATGGGGCTCGATCTCAGGGCCCTGGGATCACGATCTGAGCCAAAGGCAGTCACCTAACTTACTGAGACACCCAGGTGGACTGCACCCAATTTTTTTTTTTTTAACAACTGAGGGGATCCCAATGTGCTCCCAGAGGTAAGAAACACCGCTTGGTCTCTTAAACTCTACAGGTCCAATATCTTTCCCCCAAATTTGGTTTTTGTGATGTCTTTGTTTCTGTTATAAATCCATTATTTCCCAATTGGCAAGAACTGAAAACCTTGGTGTTCTCCTGGGCTTCTCCTGTCTTCCTTTTGATGTTTGTTGGCCAGGTCATGAAGCGTCAACATCGTGCATTTTCTCCAATCCTTGCCCTGACTGCTGTCTCTTCTGTTGCTCCTGACTTCAGGTCATTGTTTCT
The DNA here is from genome assembly GCF_011764305.1 of Mustela putorius furo. NCBI lineage: Eukaryota > Metazoa > Chordata > Mammalia > Carnivora > Mustelidae > Mustela > Mustela putorius. The sequence goes on along the minus strand of NW_025421469.1, from coordinate 110,215 downwards.
TCTACCAATAGCATCACAAAGCAGATGTTCTCGCAGCGTCTAGGTATGAGGCTGCCGTGACCTGTTGTCCCGGTAGTGCCTCTTGCCAGCTCTGCAACCTCAGCTGAATTACTTGACCTATCAGCAAGGACAAATGAACCTGGTTCGGAGCAGATGCCCTGCAGAGTGTTAGTTTTTCATGCTCACGAACGGTTTCTATAAAATTTTTCCTATGTCTTGTGTCTCCCTACACAAGTCTACACCACACATGCAATTCTGCCCTATGGTTATTTTCTGGAGTCATCTGCCTTTACCTAACTTTCTCTTCTCAAAAAACAACCATGGTCTCCCAGTGGCCATTAAATTCAGTTCAACCTCTCCCCTTTTCTCCAGCAAGACCCCTGGGATTTCCCCCCTTCTTCTCGCCCACCCTACCATCCCCTGGACAGCGTCCGGAGAGGGACCACACCTTCCTTTTGGGTCTGCCTGTCCCTTCACCTGGAATGGACATCCCTCTCTTCCCTTCTGTTGAAATCCTGTTCCTATCTTCAGACCTGCCCTCCACCCTGAAACCCACCTGGACGATGCGATCATATCATCGTGGGATGCTTATATCCTCATCATGTGATCATTTGATCACATGATCACAAATTCTTGGTTCCCCCATAGGGGGAACTTTCTTTTTGTCACTTAACCTAGCCTTCAGTTATTCTGAGGGAACACTTCATCGTCCTCACAAATTAGATATCTGATGAAATGCCAGTCCCTGCCCCATAGGGGGCACAACTATGGCAAATAGATAGTTGTTGCTGTGAATTGCCCCTCACAGTCAATGAGTACCTTGGCAATGGCATAGGCTTCTCTCTAATTTAAAATATAAGAAGCAGGGGCACCTGGGTGGCTCAGTGGGTTAAAGCCACTGCCTTCGGCTCAGGTCATGATCTCAGGGTTCTGGGATCGAGCCCTGCAACGGGCTGTCTGCCCAGGCGGGGACCTGCTTCCCCTTCTCTCTGCCTGCCTCTCTGCCTGCCTCTCTGCCTGCTTGTAATCTCTCTCTGTGTGTCAAATAAATAAATAAACGCTTTTAAAAAAATAAAATACAATATAAGAAGCAGAACATGGATGGAAGAATGCGGTCTTCCCTTGTACGGAGCACCTTCTGTGTGTCAGGCACAGGTGGTGTGGGTCACCTTTAATCATTATTTAATGGGACTCCCCAGGTCTCAACTAAATAAGCCTTGGAGGCATTCCAATGTCTTGCAGAGTCAGCTCCCCGCACCCTAGGATTTGGAGGAGCCCCCAGGGTGATGGATCTATACACGGCAATGTCCCGCAGCTCTGTTGGACTGGCCCTTGGTGGCCTGTGGGGCTTAAAGCCCTCTATCCTGAGTAGCTCCCCCCGACACACACACACCAGGGCCCAGCAGTTTCTCGATCCATGTTACCTGGTGGTGGTGACATCAACAAGGGAGTAAAGAGACAGTGTTTGGTGAACACTCACAGTCCTCCAGGAAATAGGGATCCCCAGTTTTCCTGTCCTTATGGTGACTTTTTCCCCCTTTGGTGGCTTGCCCTCCCTCCTGGGAACGTGGCTGCCGTGGGACCTTCTTTGTGCGCCACACGGTCTAATCCTGAATGCCAGCTGCATACCTTGCTTGTCTTGCCACACGAGAGCCCCCAGCCTCTGGAGCCGGACCTCCCCAGAAGGGACTTGGTCGCCGGGATGCACCTCCACCTCTTCATTGTCAAAAGGCATTTATCCCATTATCAGCAACCTTGTAAGGAGATATCATTTTTTTTAAAGATTTTATTTATTTATTTGACAGACAGATCACAAGTAGGCAGGGAAGCAGGCAGAGGGAGAGGAGGAGAGAGCAGAGTAGAGAGCAGAGAGCCTGATGTAGGGTTCAATCTCAGGATCCCGGGATCATGACCTCAGCCGAAAGCAGAGGCCCCAACCCACTGAGCAACCCAGGCGCCCCTACCCCCTTCTATTTAAAAGCTTCCAGGACAAAATGTGGTAAAATCTTGCTAAGGTGGCAGAATCTTGAGTTACGTTTTCCTTTCATTTTTTACCCTTTATTGATGTTAAATTATCATTTGCTCACTATATATATATATATATATATATATGTATATATATATATATACATATATACACACACACACACATATAACCAGTAGAAAACTCAAGGACTTATCCCATCTGTCACAGAATAGTAAACCAAATATTAAACACATGGAGGAGCAATTTTTAATTACATTCCAGAGGACTCTAAACCCCACAATTGTTGTCAACGATCACCTCCAGACGGTCACCTTTGCCAAGAAAATGATCAGCTTATGGAGGCCAAGGGGTCTTTCAACAACGCGTTTGCCTTCACGGTGACCTGCAGGGCCCGAGGGGACCCATCTCCACCCCCTTCTCCATTGTCACATGCCCTTTCGCTCACCGCAGCCACATCAGCCTCTGGCTGGTTTCCTTAAAGCCCTCTATCCTGAGTAGCTCCCCCCGACACACACATAATAATCCTGACTCCCGGGGGGGGCCAGGACCTTTGCCCTGGCAGCTTCCTTCGCCTGGCAGCCTCTTCCCCCAGGGGGGCCTCACGCTTCCCTCCCTCGCCTCCTCAGGTCCCTGCTCCAGCTTGCCCTGTTGCCCTGTCCACCTCTCACTGAGACCTTCCCTGAGCATCCCGTGAGAAACATAACCCAGCCCACCCCTCCTTGTCCCTTTCGGATGCAGTCACTCTGGAATATTCCCTGCCACCCAACACCGACACCATGAGAGCAAACCCTTCTAGGGGGCTCACTATATGTGGCCTCGCTCTGAGAGTCTTACAAACACTATCTTATCCAACCCTCCCAGCAACAACGCAAAAACGCAAAAATGCGGGGGTGGGTGGGTCCCCTAATGGCTCCAGTCTGCAGACGAGGAACTTGAGGTACAGGGATATATTTAGTACTTCAGCAGTGGGGCCAGGGTTGGGGCTCTGTGCTGTTGGGAGAAAAGGCCAGATCCCCCTGCCGAGCCCCTGTTACTTGATCAATTTCTTTTGTTGATTTTGAGCCTCCGCCCTCTACAGTGTAAGCTCCATGAGAGCAAGAATGTTGACCTTTTTTTAAAAAATTGCTGTATTCCCAATGCTTGGCACAGTGCCTGGCCCATAGCAGGTTTCTAATATATATTTTTCTAACTAACTGGTTCATTAACATACATCTCTGATTCCTATTTCAGCCGCTGGTATATTTTTGCATATATGTTAAGTGCCTAGTAAATATGTTTTAATGGGCAGTAAATCCCTAAGGCACATTTTCCTAACCATATTCCACCACTGCCCTGCCGAGGGAGGCAGTATATGATCAAATGTTAGAAGGAAACTCTATCTGACTTTTGGCTGAGGCCCCAGAGACCAAGAACACAACAGTAAGTGCCAAGGGCCCCTCACTTTCCGAAGTAGTGATTCAGGGCAAGTAGAGAAGGTTTGAGACTCCTTTCCAAAGCCAGACGGGCAAGGGAAGGTCACAGAGAGAGGGTGGGCGCTAGTCTGCTGTCTGGAACGACTCTCCCGGGCGACAGAAACCAAACCTGACAGCATGGGCTGGTTCTGAGGGATGCCTGTCAGCTTCCATCTCTTCCTCTGTGCCTGGCCGCCAGTGCAAACATGAGCCCCTCGGCAGCACTTAGCCGCAAAGACACACACCTACCCTCAGCCTGCACTCCCCAGTTTTCTCGCCCGGGGACAACGCAGGGGCTGCTGTCCCTCTCAGCCAGCCACCTGTTCTGAAATGGGCTTTCATTCACATTCACCTGATTTGTTCATGCCCAGCCCCCCAGGCCCGACTCCCCACCCCCATGAAGACGAGAGTCACGATAAAGATCAGAATCATTTTACGGCAGTGCCTGCCAGCTCTTGGAACGAAGCAAGGTCAAAATGCTGAATCAGAATGCCTCCAGCCTCTCTATTAACATGTCTGGTTAGTGACAAGCTACTTTCCCGGGGCCTCCTCCAGCCTCCGCCTCGGAGCTCGGATTGAATAACAGTTTCGTTCACTGAAGCCACTCAGCCTGCCTTTTCCTGGTGCACCTCTCCAGCTACTGTCTCCCCTGGGCAGCTGTCGCCTGCCTCACCATCTGTCAGGCTTGGCCCTCTACCCACAGGGGAAAAGGACCCCGTGGTACCACATCCTGCAAAGGCACCCCGCGACATGAGGATTTGCAGGATCAGCAACTCTGTATGTGCACATTCCATGCCTCTTGCTGGAAGCCCTTCCTGATTGCACCTGTTGACAATGGTCCTCATGCAAGGCTCTGGTCATCCTGTAGCCTAAGGGAGCACCTGTCAGCCCCAGAGCTGAGACAGCAATTACTCTGACTGCAGCCCCTAGAGCTCTTCCTCTGCCTGATGCCTTGCGAAAGGAAGATCTCCACAGGTTCAGCTCTGTCTGGGTGGTATAGACCTGTCACCCCTTGACCCCAAAATCACCTGGGAAGAATGTGCCACTAGGGGAAGAATTGAGCCAAACTGACTTGGTTGTTCCCTTGGGAGCACTGGGTACATGTCTGCCTAACAGAAAAACCAGAACACGATGTCATCTGCAGGACTGTGTGGTCACTTTAATTGCCAGTTAGCTTCACGGTATAATTTCTCACATGAGCAAAAATCGGTGTATAAAAATGAGGCTGCCCCAGACGCCCAATTAGCCAAATTCCTATCAACCTATTATCTCTCGGACAGCAGAATGTCCGCCTTTTGAGGGAGGGATGGGGGTGGGGGCAGGAGGTAGAAGGAAAAATAGGGATCAAGAGAAGATAATTAAACAGATGGATCTGGAGTCAAACCAGGGTTAGGATGAACGTGTTCCTAATGTGCCATTTAATTAAAAAAACAGGGAGAAATGTGCATATTCTAGCATATTTTGGACTTCGATAGGACACCCTTGGAGGTGGCCACAACACTGTCTTGAGCTAATCAGGTAGCATTTAGAAAGCCCAACAGAAACAGAAACATAGTGTCTCCTGCAGCATGAGAGAGAGTCTGCTTCCGTGCCGTCCTTACGAAAACCGCTCGGGCCAGTCTGGAGGCACTGGAGCTGGATCTGAGTAATGAAATCCCTCCCGGGCCGAGGCTGCTGCTGGGAAACAAAAATGCAATGACTCTGGTGTAGCACCTAAGAGTCTATGGGGGCAGAATCTCCAGATGGCCGGGAAGGACACGAGCACAAAACCATGCCCCTAAAGGAGCCTGGGCCTGGCTCTGTTCTAAGGTCCCAAGAGGTAACTTACACCCGAGTCAATGCTCCGTAAATTTCCCTTTTCATTGCAAAAGAGAATGATTAAAAAAACAACAAAAACAAAAACAAAAAAAACTGGCAGAAATCACTCCCAAGCCCCTACTTCCCAGATCCCTGGTCAGCGGAATCAGCATGTGAAAGGAGCATATTCTCTTTAGGGGCTCACCCAGGGCCCGGGAAGCTCTGCTTCAAGATTTGCATTATCCAAACCACCACACTCTAAGAGCAGGCTTCTGACCCTGCGGCTCCTCTCTACTTCCTTCTCCTGTTCTGTACTTTCAAGATGCTAATTTATTCATCCGTGCCTCGTGAGACTAAGTTTCTGATGGTCAATAACCCAACAGCCCTGTTCAGGGACGCGGGCTCTCTGCTGGGGAGCCCTGCCAAGCAGAGGGGAGAGGCTGATCGCTGGGCTGGGATGCGCTCTCCACTCCACGGACCACGGACCTGTCCATGGCCACCAGCTTCCCCGTGTGTGGCACAGACCTCAGTCCACAGCTCGCTGAGCTAAGGCCACACAATTTACTTTCCTTCAGACAAGGAGCCTGCCTGAAGCCAAAACATTGGAGGCCATTAATGCTCTTTCCATCCATGAAGTAGGCCAGGAAATTACAGATTCCTTTCACTGAACTTCTCTATGCGAACTGAAATACTCACAAAATGGGCATAACTGTAGATTATAAAGTACAGCTGATTTTCCAGCTTCGGTCCGCCCACTTTAGAACACGCTCGTGCTCAAACGTAGATGATGTGTGATTGGAACATTACGTCATGGTCTCTTTCTAACCTTAAGTGAAATGGGTCTTGCATCCTTGACAGAGTTTCTAAATGGACTTAACATTTGTGATTAAACATTCACGATCTTCTACCTTGGATATCCAAGATATAAGAAGGAGAATCCTGACCAGAAGCGCATGGCTACCCGGATGTAGGGAATGGCTTGTTCCTAAACCGCAGGCTTCCTCCTGCCCTCTGATTCCCCCTGGGCACTCTTCAGCCCAAAGCAGGTATCTCTCCCGGGCAAACCCCTCGGAAGGAGTCTGTTCCAATAAGCCTTCTTTATCTTAATCACACTAACAGCTTTGCTCCCTTGTACCCAGATCTTAAACAACCTTGCTTTCGAACACTGCTCCCATTCTCCTGTCTCTTTCTTATTTATTTTTATCAAGAACACTTCCAGCTTCTGGGAAAGCATCTCAGATGAGCACTTCCAGACTTGTCCCTCCTGCATCCTCTGCCCAAATGAAGCACGGAGGCTGGTCACTGCTCTGCTTGCAGATGTGACTGTGGATTTCTTTTGTGTCTGTATCGTGTGTGTGTGGTTCTCCATCCGGATTGACAGATTCAGGACTCCCACTATTCACATTAATATCTCTGTTCTCCTCAGGTCTCTAAGAGGGGGAATGATCAAGACAACGTGCTCGTCAAGTGAGCCAAATGATGGAGAGACTCTCATGAAATCTTAAAACTCAACTCCAGAGCCATCCCTCTCCTGAAATCATCCACCCACCAAGCTCGTGTTAGAGTGAAATTTTATTTCATTTGGTCTTTAGAGCACTTGATTCCTACTTTATTGTTGCATTTATCATACCCTTGGCCTTGTAATGTATCTAGTTGTGCATATTTCTCTCCTCTCTGGGCCAGCTGTGTACACCTGAACTAGCTTTACACATATTCTCCCTAATGCGTCTAATGATCATTCCCTGCAGGTATTACCGACTCCATTTTAAAAACCAGAAACTTAAAGCTTATAGAAATTAAAGTAGTAACAACAAATAGTGAACCAGGAGTGGAGGCAAGATGTTGCTTGCAAGGTCATACCTTTGCCCCCAGCCTGGTGTTTTCCATGAAAAGGAGGGAACCCCATTAAACACTCCAGGCCTCTCTGCCCCTGACTTCTTCCTCGGGGGGAATGGAAAATCTCAATATGATGGTTTAGTTGGGAAGAAGGGGCATGCTTTTCTCTTCTCTCCCCTTCCTCGCCCTTCCCTTCCTCCTCTGCAAAGAATTTCTATCTCCTCTGCTCCTTACACTGTAAATCTTTTAGAAGTAGCCACAGCTCCTGCGGCCAAAGGCACGAGGGCTTGCCGTTGGGGGGCTATAACCTCAAATGTACCAAAATCCGGCACCATAAGTCACTTCTCCTAGGAAAAAGACAAAGAGTAGAATTTTGGAGGAGTAAAATATCTGTAGGATGATGGAGTCCAAGAGGTGGCTTTGAGCCTCTGATTGTAGCTCATGAGCGGGTATTTTGACCTCAGAAGTGTGTAGAAGCTTCTACACAATGGTTAACGCAATCATCATGCAGTTGGATTTTAAGTATTCCAGGCTGGGCAGATCTTTATGCCTTGGGCTATGTGGTATTTGGCCTTGGGACATCACTGCAGTGTATGCCGGCTTCACCCACAGGCCACTGACAGGCACTGTTGCTTGCACGAGGCCAGAAGCTGATAAGGTCCACAGGCCTTAGCAAGGGGAGGCACAGGGCACCACAGCCACCGAAAAGCACAAGGCATCTCGGCCAAACTGGAGCCACACAGAAGCTCTCCGCAGATGTGCCTCATGGGAGCTTTGTAAGCCAATGCCAGCACTGCCGTTTTCGGCAAAGGTGTGGGTCATTACTCAGGAAATCTCTGAGTATAAGTGCTACCGCTTGTCCTTGACCTCTACTGGCACAGCCTTATCTAAGTAGGCACAGCCAAGGCAACAATCCAGCTGTAGAGAAAAGAGCATCCTAGACATTAGAGGGCAGACCCTATTTGCTGTTTTATTTTTTTTTAAGGTTTTATTTATTTATTTGACAGAGAGAGACAGCAAGAGAGAGAACACAAGCAGGGGGAGTGAGGAGGGAGAAGCAGGCATTTGCAGAGCAGGGAGCCCGATGAGGGGATCAATCCCAAGACTCTGAGATCATGACCTGAGCCGAAGGCAGTTGCTTAACGACTGTGCCACCAAGGCACCCCTATTTGCTGTTTTAAATGACTGTGATAGAGAATTCCATTTGCATGGCAGAACACCGAGTGCACCGGCAGGCAAAGCGAATGGGAAATGTAGCTCCATAGGTTAGGGATCTATGGGTTGGCAAAAGCAGAATTGTCAACTACCAGTGATGGGAGTTACAACATTGCAAACTTCTAAACACTGCAAGAAAGCCGCCATGCCTCAAATGCCACTCTTAAGCAGATATGCCTCTGTGGATTTTCCTTCTAGACGTGCCCTTGTTGGGAGGATTTCGTCCCCATCAAACTTAAGTTCAAATCTCATGGATTTCAGACAATCAGCATTGTCTAGAGAAGAGGGAAGCCACAAAACCTTCCAGGTCTGTCTGGTTCTCTGCTGTTTCCTGGGGCAAACTACTTCCCTCTGTTCTAGAACCCTGGTTTTGCCGGGAAGAGCTATCCCTGGAGTCAAGGATTGGCCAGTTTTCTCAGTTTGGTGTGTGTGAGGTTGGGGCTGTGGCACCTGCGTGTGTGCTATGAACCCTTCACACTCTTGCAGAAGAAAGGCACTTGGACATTTTCAAAGAATGAGCACCACTCCTGAAGCTCAAAAGGAATGATGCCCATTCCAGGTAGACACAGTTCAGGCATCTCCCTGGAACACAGACCTCAGAGGATGGCCCACAGTGCTTTCAGGGGGTCTGCCAGGACAAATGATTGTCATTTCTTTTCTTTTCTCGAAACTAGTTTCTTAATAAGGGTAAGATGGGACTTGCCATTGTCATTCGCTGACACACGCACTGTGGAGGCAGAAGCAGGGTGCAGAGACTGCCGGCCCCTTGCAGACGGGCCACCCAACCCTGCCAGGGAGCATGCCGTTCCTTACTACCTCACGCTCACGACAGACGCTGGAAGTCCACGTTCCCTTAAGAACATCTTTGGCGGGGCGCCTGGGCGGCTCGTGGGTTAATCCACTGCCTTCAACTCAGATCATGGTCTCAGGGTCCTGGGATCAAGCCCCGCATCGGACTTTCTGCTCAACGGAGGCCTGTTTCCCCCTATCTCTCTGCCTGCCTCTCTGCCTGCCTCCCTGCCTGCTTGTGATCTCTCTCTCTCTCTCTCTTGGTGTCAAATAAATAAATAAATCTTTTAAAAAAAAGAAGAAGAAGAAGAAAAGGAAAAGGAAAAGAACGTCCTTGGCAAAACCGTAAAAAAAATGATTAACTGTATTAAATCTCATCCCTTGAGTACACATTCTTTTAATATTCCATTTGATAAAATGGAAAAAAGCCACATAGAATTCTCTTGCTAGGTCCCAAAATACGAGGTTGTCTAGAGGACCAGTACAAGTGCCATTGTTTGAATTCAGAGCTGAGCTGGACTTTTTTTTTTTAAAGACTTATTTATTTATTTGAGGAGGAGGGGAGGGTCAGAGGATGAGAGAGAATCCCAAGCCGACTCTGCTCTGAGCGCAGAGCTCCATCTCAAGACCCTGAGATTATGACCTGAGCCCAAATCAAGAGTCAGACGCTTAACCAACTGAGCCACCCAAGGGTCCATAGCCCCTTTTTTTTTTTAATGAAGATCTTTTTTATTGAAAAAAATTATTATGGTTATTCAAACTTGGTTGTTTGGCACCAATCATTCAAAATGAGCAAAGAGCTTGTCAGTTCAAGGAAAACAGCTGACAATAATGGCCGCCCATAATAAAAGTTGAGCTATCAGCAAAAATAAGTATTTTTTAAAATGTGCCATCCACCACCATGAGCTTGACAGCTTCCTAGAACTTACAGATTTCTCTGATGAGATAGTATAATACTAACAAATGTGATTTTTTTTTTAAAGTTCACTTATCTATCTTAAATAACCTCTCCATCCAACATGGGACTTGAACTCTTGACCCCAAGATCAAGAGCCACAGGCTCCTTTCAACTGAGCCAGCCAGGCGCCCCACAAATATGATTTTTTTTATATTGAATAATGAAACATGTCAACATTCAGGAGATCTGGCTAATTCAATGAACCAATATTTTCCAAATGACCAAAGCACGATTTCAATAAAATTACACATGGGTAAAAAAAAAAGATTCTTTCAAAATTCAAGATAGTCCAATGGACTTTAATGTAACAAAGTATGAAAAGTACAAGAATAGGGTTTCAGATTCCACACTGAAACTGACCTTTAAGAAACTAGCACTTGCCAAGTATTAGTTTAATACCAAAGAAGAAATCTCCACAATTATCCAAAACAGGTATGAAAAATACACCTGTCTCTTCCAACTGTGTATCTGTATCAGGCTGGAGTTTCCCCAGATTTTTCAACCAAAAAAACATATTGCAACAGATTGAATGCAGAAGTGGCTATAAGAACCCAGATGTCTCCTATTAAACCAAACATTTAAAAAATCTGCAAACATGTAAAAAAAAAAAAAACACTTTTTTCACTATACCTTTTGTTTTAGAAAATAGAGTTGTTTTTTTAATATGTTAGCTATGTCAAATAGTAATTTTTATTTTGTTATGTTTAAATGATTTCATAGGTATATTTAAATGTCTGTTTTACTTTCTAATATAATTAACTTTGATAAGTACTTCTGTGTTGTCGACAATTGTTAAAAGGACACTGAGCTAAGGAATTTGAAAACCACTGACCTAGGCAGTAAGAACTCTGTGGCTAAAACAGTCAGAATAAGAAATTGAGAGATGAGGGAACTGTAATACCTTTCAATTTTTGACTTTCTCAAAAAACAGAAGTTGACTTCCAGCTGTTAATTCAAACTTAATTAATTTATTAATTAACTTTAATTTTAATTAAGTTAATTTGAACATTAACCCACAAGGGGATTTAATCTTTGGACTCTAATTTCCTGCTGGGAAGTGTAGAATTGGAGAGGGTTTTTAGAGTTAGACACAGGGGAGCTACGATGTCGTACTGTATTATTATCCCTCAGCAGCAATGTTGTCCTTGAACTTCATCTCAAAATCTCTGAGTGAGAGACATCAGAAGGAGCCGAACAGGACAAAATAGCTGATGATCATTTGAAATGGAAATGGAAAGATTACATTTTCAGCCTGGGGTTTAGAGTAGCCTTGCCTTTCAGTTTATTAATACATCTCTCTAACTCATTCTAGAGGGTTCTGAGAACAAAATCTGCAGGACACAGGAAATCCAAGAGGGTGCCCAAAAGACAGTGGTTGGTTTTGGGAGCAGCATCTGGAGGTCTCTTCGGAAAGCCTGCTAATCTCCTCCTACATGGGGAGTGACCTCACCTTGAATGGGCGGCAGGGAGGAAGGCTCATCTTCTTCCACTCCTAAAGTTGCTTTCGTGCAGAGGCAGCATCCTTAGCACACACTCTACCTTTCATCACCCTGGCATTCACTGTGCCTCGGGTCAAGGGCTCTGGAACTTATCTTGGTGGTTTGGGAGTAAGATGTTTTTCTGCTCCTTCTATTCCTTTCTTGGGAGTGACTCCAAGAGGATGAGTTCTGTTCTGTCCTAGCCCCATTGAGTGACTGGTGTGATCGTCTGCCTCGTTTCGAAGTTCTGACTTCAAAATGGAGGTCGACTTGCTCACAGATAAAAGCCCCATCTCTGAAACCATCTCATCAGTCACAGTGGCGATGTAGTGTGTCCTCTTACTTCGTCTTCTCTCTCAGGCAGATCAAAAACCAGACTACGAAACAGAAGTTAAATATCGGGTCATCTCAGGTACCACAAGACACTGAACCTTTCCTTTGGTATCAACATCCCTGATTTTCCTTTTTTACCTGAGGAGAAGCCAGCCACAGAGGCGTGCCCCGGGAGACATGGTGCTCTTTCTGGTAGAGACACACCTTCAACACCGTCTCTGAGCACATCCTCATTGTAGTTTTCACATCAAGTGGTTCTCTTTGGTTCTCTTCAGATCTACCTGAAAATTTTGATCTTTTATTTCTGCATTCTATTCCCAGTCCTCTCTTTTATTAAAACATCAACCATACTTGTTTCACATTCTGCTTCTGACCATTTTCACATCTAATGGCTTTGCAAATCTGATTCTGTGCTCTGTTTCTTACTGCCAGCTTTTGTTTATGGTGGACTGTTCTTCCTTAATTTTTTTTTTTATTTTAAGATTTTATTTATTTATTTATTTTTTTTTTTTTTAATTTTTTTATTTTTATAAACATATATTTTTATCCCCAGGGGTACAGGTCTGTGAATCACCAGGTTTACACACTTCACAGCACTCACCAAATCACATACCCTCCCCAATGTCCATAATCCCACCCCCTTCTCCCAAACCCCCTCCCCCCGGCAACCCTCAGTTTGTTTTGTGAGATTAAGAGTCACTTATGGTTTGTCTCCCTCCCAATCCCATCTTGTTTCATTTATTCTTCTACCCACTTAAGCCTCCATGTTGCATCACCACTTCCTCATATCAGGGAGATCATATGATAGTTGTCTTTCTCTGCTTGACTTATTTCGCTAAGCATGATACGCTCTAGTTCCATCCATGTTGTTGCAAATGGCAAGATTTCATTTCTTTTGATGGCTGCATAGTATTCCATTGTGTATATATACCACATCTTCTTGATCCATTCATCTGTTGATGGACATCTAGGTTCTTTCCATAGTTTGGCTATTGTGGACATTGCTGCTATAAACATTCGGGTGCATGTGTCCCTTTGGATCACTACATTTGTATCTTTAGGGTAAATACCCAATAGTGCAATTGCTGGGTCATAGGGCAGTTCTATTTTCAACATTTTGAGGAACCTCCATGCTGTTTTCCAGAGTGGCTGGACCAGCTTGCATTCCCACCAACAGTGGAGGAGGGTTCCCCTTTCTCCGCATCCTCGCCAGCATCTGTCATTTCCTGACTTGTTGATTTTAGCCATTCTGACTGGTGTGAGGTGATATCTCATTGTGGTTTTGATTTGTATTTCCCTGATGCCGAGTGATATGGAGCACTTTTTCATGTGTCTGTTGGCCATCTGGATGTCTTCTTTGCAGAAATGTCTGTTCATGTCTTCTGCCCATTTCTTGATTGGATTATTTGTTCTTTGGGTGTTGAGTTTGCTAAGTTCTTTATAGATTCTGGACACTAGTCCTTTATCTGATATGTCGTTTGCAAATATCTTCTCCCATTCTGTCAGTTGTCTTTTGATTTTGTTAACTGTTTCCTTTGCTGTGCAAAAGCTTTTGATCTTGATGAAATCCCAGTAGTTCATTTTTTCCCTTGCTTCCCTTGCCTTTTGCGTTGTTCCTAGGAGGATGTTGCTGCGGCAGAGGTCGAAGAGGTTGCTGCCCGTGTTTCTCAAGGATTTTGATGGATTCCTTTCGTACATTGAGGTCCTTCATCCATTTTGAGTCTATTTTTGTGTGTGGTGTAAGGAAATGGTCCAATTTCATTTTTCTGCATGTGGCTGTCCAATTTTCCCAGCACCATTTATTGAAAAGGCTGTCTCTTTTTTCCATTGGACATTCTTTCCTGCTTTGTCGAAGATTAGTTGACCATAGATTTGAGGGTCTATTTCTGGGCTCTCTATTCTGTTCCATTGATCTATGTGTCTGTTTTTGTGCCAGTACCATGCTGTCTTGATGATGACAGCTTTGTAATAGAGCTTGAAGTCCGGAATTGTGATGCCACCAACGTTGGCTTTCTTTTTCAATATCCCTTTGGCTATTCGAGGTCTTTTCTGGTTCCATATAAATTTTAGAATTATTTGTTCCATTTCTTTGAAAAAGATGGATGGTACTTTGATAGGAATTGCATTAAATGCGTAGATTGCTTTAGGTAGCATAGACATTTTCACAATATTTATTCTTCCAATCCAGGAGCATGGAACATTTTTCCATTTCTTTGTGTCTTCCTCAATTTCTTTCATGAGTACTTTATAGTTTTCTGAGTATAGATTCTGTGTCTCTTTGGTTAGGTTTATTCCTAGGTATCTTATGGTTTTGGATGCAATTGTAAATGGGATTGACTCCTTAATATCTCTTTCTTCTGTCTTGCTGTTGGTGTAGAGAAATGCAACTGATTTCTGTGCATTGATTTTATATCCTGACACTTTACTGAATTCCTGTATAAGTTCTAGCAGTTTTGGAGTGCATTCTTTTGGGTTTTCCACATATAGTATCATATCATCTGCGAAGAGTGATAATTTGACTTCTTCTTTGCCGATTTGGATGCCTTTAATTTCCTTTTGTTGTCTGATTGCTGAGGCTAGGACCTCTAGTACAATGTTGAATAGCAGTGGTGATAATGGACATCCCTGCCGTGTTCCTGACCTTAGCGGAAAAGCTTTCAGTTTTTCTCCATTGAGAATGATATTTGCGGTGGGTTTTTCATAGATGGCTTTGATGATATTGAGGTATGTGCCCTCTATCCCTACACTTTGAAGAGTTTTGATCAGGAAGGGATGTTGTACTTTGTCAAATGCTTTTTCAGCATCTATTGAGAGTATCATATGGTTCTTGTTCTTTCTTTTATTGATGTGTTGTATCACATTGACTGATTTGCGGATGTTGAACCAACCTTGCAGCCCTGGAATAAATCCCACTTGGTCGTGGTGAATAATCTTTTTAATGTACTGTTGAATCCTATTGGCTAGTATTTTGTTGAGTATTTTCGCATCTGTGTTCATCAAGGATATCGGTCTATAGCTCTCTTTTTTGGTGGGATCCTTGTCTGGTTTGGGGATCAAGGTGATGCTGGCCTCATAAAATGAGTTTGGAAGTTTTCCTTCCATTTCTATTTTTTGGAACAGTTTCAGGAGAATAGGAATTAGTTCTTCTTTAAATGTTTGGTAGAATTCCCCCGGAAAGCCGTCTGGCCCTGGGCTTTTGTTTGTTTGGAGATTTTTAATGACTGTTTCAATCTCCTTACTGGTTATGGGTCTGTTCAGGCTTTCTATTTCTTCCTGGTTCAGTTGTGGTAGTTTATATGTTTCTAGGAATGCATCCATTTCTTCCAGATTGTCAAATTTATTGCCGTAGAGTTGCTCATAGTATGTTCTTATAATAGTTTGTATTTCTTTGGTGTTAGTTGTGATCTCTCCTCTTTCATTCATGATTTTATTTATTTGGGTCCTTTCTCTTTTCTTTTTGATAAGTCGGGCCAGGGGTTTATCAATTTTATTAATTCTTTCAAAGAACCAGCTCCTAGTTTCGTTGATTTGTTCTATTGTTTTTTTGGTTTCTATTTCATTGATTTCTGCTCTGATCTTTATGATTTCTCTTCTCCTGCTGGGCTTAGGGTTTCTTTCTTGTTCTTTCTCCAGCTCCTTTAGGTGTAGGGTTAGGTTGTGTACCTGAGACCTTTCTTGTTTCTTGAGAAAGGCTTGTACCGCTATATATTTTCCTCTCAGGACTGCCTTTGTTGTGTCCCACAGATTTTGAACCGTTGTGTTTTCATTATCATTTGTTTCCATGATTTTTTTTCAATCAATTCTTCTTTAATTTCCCGGTTGACCCATTCATTCTTTAGAAGGATACTGTTTAGTCTCCATGTATTTGGGTTCTTTCCAAACTTCCTTTTGTGGGTTGAGTTCTAGCTTTAGAGCATTGTGGTCTGAAAATATGCAGGGAATGATCCCAATCTTTTGATACCGGTTGAGTCCTGATTTAGGACCGAGGATGTGATCTATTCTGGAGAATGTTCCATGTGCACTAGAGAAGAATGTGTATTCTGTTGCTTTGGGATGAAATATTCTGAATATATCTGTGATGTCCATCTGGTCCAGTGTGTCATTTAAGGCCTTTATATCCTTGCTGATCTTTTGCTTGGATGACCTGTCCATTTCAGTGAGGGGAGTGTTAAAGTCCCCTACTATCATTGTATTATTGTTGATGTGTTTCTTTGATTTTGTTATTAATTGGTTTATATAGTTGGCTGCTCCCACATTGGGGGCATAGATATTTAAAATTGTTAAATCTTCTTGTTGGACAGACCCTTTGAGTATGATATAGTGTCCTTCCTCATCTCTTATTATAGTCTTTGGCTTAAAATCTAATTGATCTGATATAAGGATTGCCACTCCTGCTTTCTTCTGATGTCCATTAGCATGGTAAATTCTTTTCCACCCACTCACTTTAAATCTGGAGGTGTCTTCGGGCTTAAAATGTGTTTCTTGGAGGCAACATATAGATGGGTTTTGTTTTTTTATCCATTCTGATACCCTGTGTCTTTTGACAGGGGCATTTAGCCCATTCACATTCAGGGTAACTATTGAGAGATATGAATTTAGTGCCATTGTATTGCCTGTAAGGTGACTGTTACTGTATATGGTCTCTGTTCCTTTCTGATCTACCACTTGTAGGCTCTCTCTTTGCTTAGAGGACCCCTTTCAAGATTTCCTGTAGAGCTGGTTTGGTATTTGCAAATTCTTTCAGTTGTTGTTTGTCCTGGAAGCTTTTAATCTCTCCTTCTATTTTCAATGATAGCCTAGCTGGATATAGTATTCTTGGCTCCATGTTTTTCTCGTTTAGTGCTCTGAAAATATCATGCCAGCTCTTTCTGGCCTGCCAGGTCTCTGTGGATAAGTCAGCTGCCAATCTAATATTTTTACCATTGTATGTTACAGACTTCTTTTCCCGGGCTGCTTTCAGGATTTTCTCTTTGTCATTGAGACTTGTAAATTTTACTATTAGGTGACGAGGTGTGGGCCTATTCTTATTGATTTTGAGGGGCATTCTCTGAACCTCCTGAATTTTGATGCTCGTTCCCTTTGCCATATTGGGGAAATTCTCCCCAATAATTCTCTCCAGTATACCTTCTGCTCCCCTCTCACTTTCTTCTTCTTCTGGAATCCCAATTATTCTAATGTTGTTTCGTCTTATGGTGTCACTTATCTCTCGAATTCTCCCCTCGTGGTCCAGTAGCTGTTTGTCCCTCTTTTGATCAGCTTCTTTATTCTCTGTCATTTGGTCTTCTATATCACTAATTCTGTCTTCTGCCTCATTTATCCTAGCAGTGAGAGCCTCCATTTTTGATTGCACCTCATTAATAGCTTTTTTGATTTCACCTTGGTTAGATTTTAGTTCTTTTATTTCTCCAGAAAGGGCTTTTATATCTCTCGAGAGGGTTTCTCTAATATCTTCCATGCCTTTTTCGAGCCCGGCTAGAACCTTGAGAATTGTCATTCTGAACTCTAGATCTGACATATTACCGATGTCTGTATTGATTAGGTCCCTAGCCTTCGGTACTGCCTCTTGTTCTTTTTTTTGTGTTGAATTTTTCCGTCTTGTCATTTTGTCCAGATAAGAGTAAATGAAGGGGCAAGTAAAATACTAAAAGGGTGGCAACAACCCCAGGAAAATATGCTTTAACCAAATTAGAAGAGATCCAAAATCGTGAGTGGGGAGAAAGGGGATAAAAAAGAGGTTTTCAAAAAGGAAGAGAGAAAAAAAAAAAAAAAAAAAAAAAAAAAAAAAAAAAAAAAAAAAAAAAAAGAAAAGAAAAGAATTTTAAAAAAAGAAAACACCTAAGAAAAATGTAAAAAATATATATATATATATATATATATTAGATAAACTAGTAAAAAATCGTTAAAAAAGAAAAAGGTAACAGTTAAAAAAAATAAAATTTTACCCGAAGGCGAGAAAAAAAAAAAAAAAAAAAATGAAAAAGAAAAAATTAAATTAACTGCAAGACTAAAAAAAATCACAGGAAAAAAGCCATGAGTTCCGTGCTTGGCTTTCTCCTCCTCTGGAATTCTGCTGCTCTCCTTGGTATTGAAACCGCACTCCTTGGTAGGTGAACTTGGTCTCGGCTGGATTTCTTGTTGTTCTTCTGGGGGAGGGGCCTGTTGTAGTGATTCTCAAGTGTCTTTGCCCCAGGTGGAATTACACCGCCCTTACCCGGGGCCGGGGTGAGTAATCCGCTCGGGTTTGCTTTCAGGAGCTTTTGTTCCCTGAGCGCTTTCCGTAGAGTTCCAGAGGACGGGAATACAAATGGCGGCCTCCTGGTCTCCGGCCCGGAGGAGCCGAGAGCCCAGGGCCCCACTCCTCAGTGCGCGCTCAGAGAACAGCGCCCAGTTACTCCCGTCTGCCTGACCTCCGGCCGCGCTCCGAGCTCACCGAGCCTGCGACCGGTTCAAGGTAACACGGAGCTGCGAGATTACTGTCGGCTCTGTCTCTGTAGCCGGCTTTCCCGTTCCAATACCCGCAAGCTCTGCGACACTCAGACACCCCCGATCCTTCTGTGACCCTGCGGGACCTGAGGCCACGCTGACCCCGCGTGGGCTTCGCCCCGGTTTAGCCTCTGGAGCGATGTCCCTCAGCGGAACAGACTTTTAAAAGTCCTGATTTTGTGCGCGGTTGCTCCGCCGCTTGCCGGGAGCCGGCCCCTCCCCCCGGGGTCTATCTTCCCGTCGCTTTGGATTCACTTCTCCGCTGGTCCTACCTTTCAGAAAGTGGCTGATTTTCTGTTTCCAGAATTGCTGTTCTTCTTCTCTTCGATCTGCCGATGGATTTTCAGGTGTTTGCAATCTTTAGATAAGCTATCTAGCTGATCTCCGGCTAGCTGAAGCAGTCTCAGCTTGCTACTTCTCCGCCATCTTGACTCCTCCTTAATTTTTTTTTTTAACTATGAACTCCTGCTCTTGGAAGTTTACCTAAGGGACTTTTCAAGCCATAGTCCAAAATGTTGCTCTAGAGAATATCTGTGTTTGCATCTATCAGCCTCCTTGGGCACTACCAAACCAACACTACTCTATAGTTTCCATGCCAAAAGCTTGGAAGGGATTTGCTCCTCAACTCTTGTGATAGCAGGCTTGTGGTTGGAAATTTCCTCCAATTCATTGAAAGCCAAGCTTGAGAAAGGATGTGTCTCCAGTATGTGTCTCCAACATCTTCATCAGCAGGGAAAATTTCTTCTACTTCAGATGTATGCAAGAACTCCTACTTGACCCCCTATCTCTTTGGGGCTCAGGCTATGTGTCCTGCTCCTTGTGCATTGGTCCCATGAAAACCCAGGAAATGGCACAAAGCTTCATCAGACACCCCCAGGGCACACGCTGGCTCCAGCACCATGTTGCTCTTTGGGTTTGTATTTTCAACAAGGTTTCTAGAAAGACCCTGAGAAATTCTTCCCCTTCTCCCAGCTTTACCATTATTAAAGATGTGAGAGGTTGAGTTTTGATACAGCATTCTTGGGTGTGCCATCCTGGGAGAGGTCTCTCTGAAGATCTAAACTGCCACGATATGAAAATTGGACAAGCTATGGTCCAGTATCACGCCTCAGGGAAGATAAACTATTTACTTACACCCTAGGCTTGAGATGATCAATCAAGAAAGAAGATCGTTGGATTACAGGAGTTAAGAAGGTCAAGTTCTCATTTGCTCCACATGGTCTGCCACAAAGGGACAGAGGACAGCCCAATGGTCTTGAAATAAAGTCAATAATTTAGTGTTATGAGGAAGCAATAAAGTGTCAAATCTTAAACAACAGCAACAAACCACAAAGTTGAATTTATTACTTCCTTAAATAATGAACAGTTATGTGGATGGGCACAGTCTCTGAGAAAAGTAGGTATCTGATCTGATGGAGGGTATTCAACAAGCGTGGACGTCAGGGGTGGGGGGTATCGGAGGCAGGAGCTAGGTGCCGTCAGCTGGAGAAATCTAGTTACTTAGTTACCAACTAACTAAAATAAAAAATAGAAAATTTAACTAAAAAATTAAAAAAGTAACTAACTTAGTTACTTAGTTACTAGTTAACTTGGTGACGGATTCACTTTCAGAGGCCTGGTCCCTGGAACAAACCCAGTGGTCCCTGTTGGCTGACTTTCCAAAGTGAAAGGCTAAGGCTGATTGTTGACTTTCAGAAACACATCCACTGGGGTCAGCTGCTGATTGATTAAATAGGTCTAAAACTAGTTCTGCTAGCTCCATGTCTATAGAATTCTCTTTTTTATTTTTTATTTTATTTATTTATTTGAGAGGGAGGGAGAGAGAGAGCATGCGCAAGTGGGCATGCACACAAGTGAGGAGAGGGGCAGGGTGAGAAGCAGACTCCCTGCTGACCGGGGAGCTCGATAAGGGGCTCCATCCCAGGACCCTAAGATCATCACCTGAGCAGAAGGCATCTAGATGCTTAACCTACTGAGCCACTCAGGCGTCCCTCTCTCTCCTTCCTTTATGAAGCAGTTTAAATTTTGGTGACTACTTATTACTATTGCCATCTTCTGATGTTACAGAATAGTCCTTTCTTGGGAGTATGGGAATTTTTTTGTTGGCAAAAGAAAATGGCCAAGAAAACAATGCAATAATTTATAGAACTAAATCTCAACATCATCTGTGTTTTTTAGATCGTACAAAAATCCTCAAATTGGAGTTAACCTACCAACAGCATCAATTAACCATACACGTGTCTAGATGAACTCATTCATCTTGTGAGAAAGAGGCAATGACCGGAAATATTACGTCCTTGGGTTGCCTCAGTCTCTCTCATCTGCAACAACATGACTGCAGGATTCGAAGTAATACTCGGAGAACTCACCTTGGTCACAAATCATAAAACAAAATCCTCACATCACAAAATAAGATTTTGGTCTCTGGAACAAAGTCTGTGTAGTAAAGGAAGAAAAAAGATGTGCCTCCCGGAATATTTTTAAATAAAATTTCAAGTAAAAAAAATATTACACTTCATACTTAATAAACTAGAAAGTTAATATATCTGACTTATAAATACAGAGAAAAAAATTGGTGGTTGCCAAAGGAAGGGTGGGGGGTGCCTGAGGGGGAGATGGGCAAAATAGCTGAAAGGAATAAAGAGGCACAAACGTCCATGTATTAAGATAATAAGTCACAGTAATGAAAAATACAATACAAGGAGTATGGTCAATAGCACTGTAATAACGGTATGGTGACAGATGTTGACTTCCTTGGTCACAGTGAACACTGTGTAATGTATATAAGTGGGAAATCACAGTGTGGTGATTTTAATATAATTAATAATATATTAATTATATCATATATAATCATACTATATTAATCACATCATTATATAATTAATGTGTAATATATTAATTATATCTTAATTAATGACTATATTAATATGATGTTAATTATATTGATTGTTAATGATTAATAATATATTAATATCCTATTGCATGCCAACTAAATTGCAATTTAAAGTAGTTAAAATATAATTTTAAAATATTAATAAAATGTAAAAAGAATTTAAATTATTTGAAATGCAAACTAATTTTAAAAACATTTTTAGACTGACCTATCTGCTCAGTGGGATGATATTGGATCCACGTCACAGCATAGTCGTGAGGACAAAATCAATCTATAAATGCAAAGTAATAATACTGACTAACATTTTTCCTGACCACTCACTACATACTCCAGCACTGAGATCAAAGCAAGGATGCTGTTTAGTCAGTGCACTTAACTGTGTATGTTTATTATTTTTTTAAGATTATTTATTTATTTATTTGACAGACAGAGATCACAAGTAGGCAGAGAGGCAGGCAGAGAGAGAGGGAGAAGCAGGCCGCCCACTGAGCAGAGACCCCCATGCGGGGCTCAATCCCAGGACCCTGAGAACATGACCTAAGACAAAGGCAGAGGCTTTAACCCACTGAGTCACCCAGGTGCCGCTATATTTATTATTTAAAACCATAAGTTTTGTTCAGTGAGAACACAACACTCTTCTGACCATAATTTTGGGTTTGACTTTAGATATGAACTATGGATAATTTACGTTGCTTCCCAACTAGGAAAAAAGTGCCACACTCCATTATGAGGGACAGCGATATGCCGTTTCTGGCCAACACGTGAATAAACCGGACTTTGAGGGCTTCAGGTAATTCATTTAGCCTCATCCAGACCATTAGACCAGATAGAAGCAGAGGAATTTATGCTATTGTAGGTGTCGGGCACTAATTCACTGAATCGAGATGCTCACTTCTGTCCCCTACTTCCTTCCCTCCGCTGCCCCAACCTCCTTCCTTGGACTGCTATGGGGTTGCTTCTACATTTTTCAAGGGCTGTCAGAAAAGACTCGCTATTTCAAGAGGAAGTGGAGACAGTGAGAACAAAAGCGTGGTTTCGAAGGAGGCAGGCCAGAGGCAAGGGCAGCAGCTGGTTAATTTGCCTGCATGGGGCCGGGAGTGAAGACGAGAGAGGTGCTCTGAGCGCCTGGCAACGACCCGAGAAAGTTCATGCGGGTTACGAGGCAGTGATAAATAAGCATGTTTGGCGGAGGGAGTTCAGCACTAATATGTGCGAACAACTGAGAAGCGGATGGTCTAAGGTGATCCTGGAAAACCTAGACACTTGTTACAATGATGGGGAGGGGGTCGCTTGGGAACTGATCTGGACAGCGAGTTTCCTCACAATCCCTCCTCGGCCCTTTAGACAGACTATGTGCACCGGAGCCCAAATTTCAGGGAAGTCAACCTAAAACACAGCTGCTGAGCTCCGTTACACTCCATCCCGGACCAGAGTAGAATTCTGAACGCAAGATGGAATAATACACATGAATGTCTGGGGCACCTGGGTGACTCAGTCGGCTAAGCAACTGGACTCCTGATTTCCGCCCAGGTCAGGATCTCAGGGTCATGGGATCGAGCCCCGTGTGGTGCCCCACGCTGAGTGTGGAGCCTGCTTGGGATTCTCTCTCTCCATCTTGTGCCTCTCCCTCTGCTCATGCACCCTCTCTCCCTCTCTCTCTCTCTCAAATAAATAAATAAAATCTTTTAAAAAATGTTTAATTTTAGCAACTAAAACAATTTCATATTGTCTCCTATCGTAGTCAAATACCTTGTGATTAATATGTGAAGATAAACCTCACTCTGTTTCTTAACCAAATGATCATAATTTCTGTATTTATGACATCGAGCAACTGAATTCTTGAACATTCCTTGTTTCATTGTCCTAGCTCATAGCCACCCAACCCCCAAGAGGGTTGCCCTAGAAATTTATAATAAATTGTCTCCTAGAAATGGAACCAACTCCTTGGTCTGTGAGTTATTTTCTGTATGTTGTTAAAGTATAACTTAGTTAAATTCAGTATGTTAATTCATTAGGTATGTGCTGGGGCTTTGTTGACTTTTTCTCACAAAGGCCCAAGCTCCACAAAATTAAGAGACAAAAATAAAGACAAAAACCTTCTCTCTCCTCCAGGTTAGCTAATGTGATATTAAATTGCCCCAAAATAACATTTCCTGCTATGAGGTTTTTCAAATATGTTAAGAGTCTAAAAATATTTTTTAAATAGCCTTGCCTTCTTCCTACATGGAGTCATGGCGGGAGGGGAGGGGCGCTAAGGGCTGGGGTTTGAGTTAACTAAGAAAATTCTGGATGGTACAGTTTGGTTTTACATACATATGATTACTGGCCAAGTGCTGATTGCAGATTTATGAATAGATCAGCTGAAAAGACAGGATTTCATTTGCCAAGCTGTTAATTGAGTTTACAGTTGTCAAAGTAACTGTCATTTTGATTTGTACATAAAACCAAAATGATAAAGACATCACTGCAAAAACGTCTTGACTTTGTGGTTACATAAAGGATAATAAGCTTGGTGATTTGCAGATCTGGTTGATTAGATTAGCTGAGGCAAACTTCACGATTCATCAAACCAGTTGTTTTGCTGAATTGACTGCTGATTCTTTTTTTTAGAAGATGAACAGGTTACACTGTACGTAGGATGTAAAATTGCTACCCTGTATCCTCCCTTTGCCTTCCAAGATAGGTAGATAGCTACAGGCCTACCAGTTGTTAGCAGCGAGGATTTCTACTTGCCTCCCAAGCACCTCTGACAACCCCAGGGAATCCACATTGAATCAATGGGGAATCATTATGTTGTAATCAGTAGGAATGTCATAAACAGCTATGAGACATCTCAACGAACCATCTCAGGATGGGAACAGAAATGGAAAACGGGGAAATAAAAGTGTCAATTTCCAGATGGGTGAGCGAGGGCTCCCTATTGTTTCTGCCCAATGATGGAAACTGTTATTGCTCAGACGGATATTAAGGAACAGTGGGGAAGGAGACTTACATCACTACAAATTAATGCATACAGTGACTGGGAGTGTTAATTTGTTGTCAGTGTAACTGCATGGAAGTTATCAACGTAATTTCCTCTGACAAGTGATTCATTCTAGAGGAAAACAAAACAAAACTAGGAAGCCTCTGTGGTTAGTTATCAGACATCTGCAAACTGGTTTTCTGCTTTTCCCGCCCAGGCTGCGAGTATCCTAGGCTAGCTTGATAACGCTAATGGTATGCAAAGGGAAGGCTGTGATTTACTAAGACATATCCTCCTGTAGAAACACGGCAAGGTTCATTATCACTTACAGAAAGTGTCTCCAATGGGGTGACAAGTCACGTTATAAATAGTGTTTCTAGAGATCCAGAAACAAAACGAGCCAGGCTTGGCATTTGAAAATACACGGCAGACAGACCCGGGTGAATTAGTATGCGCCATGGAGTTATCTCAGCCTCCTAATGGCGCTAACATTTATTTTTATTTAATTGAATGACATCTGGGAGAGGAAGACAGTAAGTATAAAGGAAGGACATTTGCCAGATAGAGAGAATTCAACATCCTGACCCATTTCAGCCTGTCCTGGGGACCTTTGCGTTAGCCCTTTAGGAAGAAAAGAGGGGAGGCACCACCTTCCTTCTGGTCTTTTCTTGATCCCTTGAACTTGCTGTTTGGGCCACAGACTAAGCCATGAGTCATTCTGCATAGAGGGCGGTTTTGGTGGGGAGGGAATCAGAAATGGAAGCTGTCCTCTCTGATCTATTTGCAAGGGCTTTATTTGAGAAAGGTTAAATATAATTGAAGCTAATATTATTAGTGTGCATCAACTCGGATTTTTTTTAAAGATCCATTTCTTTGATACATTCATTTTCATAAAAGCTTTTGTATGAGTTTGATGCTTTTAACTTTCACTCTAGTAACTGAAGGTGGTCAGGAAGAAAATGAATATTCTAGAGCACAGTGGGTTCCTGTTTAAAGATCACTACCGGATCTCTGACGTACGTCCCCAGAGTCACGTTGTTTTTTTTAGGGCTGGGTTTCGATACCCACGAAGCAGGACTGGTCTTCATTCTTAGAATGGTGGCCCTCCCTGCCACGCCCTACATCGAGATGGGCAAAGGAAATGGTTTGACAATTTTAAAAGTTCTTATTCCCTTTATCTACCACGAGTTAAAAGTTTGTCTTAATGTTTCTGAAAACCTATTTTATTTTTATTTTTATTTTTGCCCAGCCCCCTGCGCGCATATCACTGAATGGTGAAAAGGGACATCAGCGCGTAGCAAAATGCCCGGTACGTGTAGAGCCTTAACTATTGCTGGCCTTTCTCCTTAAATGATCTTCGCTTGTGTCTACCCAACCTGGCTCAATGGTATGACTGAGGACTGACTTGCTTTGAGATCAGACCAGGAACTAGGGCCAAATGAATGAGGAGACTGTGAACTTGGCACCAGCATGGTGAATAATGCGGAGAGACGGTGGATTCAGAGACTAAGTTTGAATACCAGGTTGAGTACTTCACAGGAACATGACCTTGGACAAATTATTCCAACTCTCTGAGTTTCTGTTTCATTCTCTCAACAAGGTAAATAATACATGGCAGGATATTTTTGAAGATCAAATAAATATGTATGTATCAAAATTGAATTAAAAATATATAAAAACCCCTACTATAGTGTCTGGCACATAGTAAGAATTCCATAAATATTTTAATTATTAATTTAAGAAAACACACACTGTGGTAATAAAATTACTAAAGAGAAAAAACGCCAGCGATGTCTTCAGTGCACGCGCCATGGAAACTTCTTTTATTGAAGGTAGCAGGTGGCAGGGCCCATCAGTAAAACAATTGGATTTCATGCAAATGAATGTGTCCTGCCAATTTCGCTATTTGAACAAAGTAGAAAAGAGAGGAAAATGGCCATCCATTCAAGAAAGGAGAAAAGAAAAGAACTTTTAAGTGTTGAAGTGTGTTCTCAAATAAGCCAAGTGTTTAGAACGGGTCAAATAAACTTAAACTTGAGATATTGTGATTTTTAAGAGATATGTGTTTGGTCTTCTCCACAGTTCTTGGGCTCATGGCTCCTAAAACCCTTGGAATTTCCCAAGTGTTCAGAGTAATACAGGTGTCCTTTGTTAACACGGTGACTTTTGGATCCCACCTAAGCATGGGGGCTGGTTGCCAGGGGAACCAACCAAGTGACTACAGGGTTGGAACTTTTGGGAGGGGAGAAAGGCTGATTGTTGGATCAGTCACCTGTGGTCCGTAACTTAGTCAACCATGATGATGCAAGGAAGCTTCCATAAAAACCCAAAAGGATGGGGTTGGAGAGCTTTCAGATTGGTGAACACATGGAGATGTGGGGACTGTGGTGCCCTGGGGAGAGCAAGGAAGCCCCTGTCCTTTCCCCATCCTTCTCCTGTCTCTTCACCTGGCTGTTGATTCGCAGCCTTTATTCTATCCTTTAATAAACGGGTAAATGTAAGTAAGTGTGTCCCTGAGTTCTTCCAGTCACTCTAATTAATCAAACCTAAGGAGGTTATTAGAACCTCTGATCTGTAACTGTTTGGCCAGAAGCACAGGTAACAGCCAGGACTTGGGACTGGCGCCCGATGTGGGAGGGGTGGGGGGGAGGAGTCTTGAAGGACTGAGCCTTTAACCTGTGGAATCTAATGCTATCTGTGGGGAGATACTATCAGAATTCAGTTGGATTCCTGGACACCTTGCTGATGTCCAAGAATCTCTTGGTGTTGTGCGTAAGGGAAATTAATTGGGTCCGGAACCTAAAAATGAATCTATTTACAACTGCCCCTCTCTGAATCAGAGTGTAGCTCATTAGAGATAAAACCATGCCCTCGGAATTTCTTGCTTAAGTTACTTCTTACTTGGCTACAGATATGAGGAAAAAACGAGCTGATGGGAACGGGAAGTCCAAAAGCCTACTGGATCATAAACAGATTTTCCATGTGGCTGGAACAGCTTCAATATTTCTAACCAGTTTCACATCAGAATTACGTCACCACTAAACTGATTCGAGGACATGTGACTTAACCTGCAATGTAATGTGTGTAATCTAATACCGATTTAGTGGCTAGGTCACCCTTACTCAAGAAGCAGATGTCTGTTTCAGCAACAAAACGCAAAAGCACCTTGAATACTGGAATTAAATGAATTCAAATATGAACCAGGAAGTCCAAGTTCATAACTGGGCTCAAGGAACTGTTTAGATGAAGCCCATACCTGTTATTTGTCCAACATTGGCACTGTCTGGCTGATCCCTAAGTTTTTCTATTAGTTACTACACCCTAAGAAAGAAGACCGGGGCTGAACACACTGAGAAAACTTAAATGCACAGGAAGATGGAGGATAGCAGAGGATTTTGAAAAGAAAACATTGCATAAAGACAGAGAGGAGAAGGGAAAGGGGCTCTGTGCTGCTGGTTCTCTCAAAAGAAGGTCCCTGTCCTTTTTGCAAGCATGGTTGGCCCCAGAGAGCTGAGAGGGAAGAAAGAGGCTCTAGCTGATGTCGAGAGTGGGGAAACAAGAGGGCACACCAGAAACAAGAAAGGACACCAGGACAGAGGGGTCCCCAGCTGCTGTGATTTCCCAATGGGTGTGCCGCTCACCCTCCTCCCTCTTCCTCCCCTTCTTCAGTAAATATTAAGCATCTACTGTATACCAGGCAATGCTAGGCACTCCAGGCAATCACAGTGAATAAAGGAAAGCTTTCATCTGGTCCAAAGTTTAAGTCAAGGAAGCACACACCATTCCTATATTTGGATGCTATTACGTCCTAAGAAAATCCCATTTTACAAGCAGAGCCCAGACTCGCAGTGACCAGAATTCTGTCACTAGGTTTTGATAGAAAACAATGACTGTTCTCCAAACCAGTAGTTCAGTGCCTCATACCTATCATGTGCTCTCATTATACTGTGGATAAAAAACGTAATTAATGGAGCACCTGGGTGGCTCAGGTCATGATCCCAGGGTGCTGGGATCCAGCTCCACATCGGGCTCTCTGCTCAGCAGGGAGTCTGCTCCCCCCCCTCCAACTCTCTCTGCCTGCCTCTCTGCCTACTTGTGATCTGTCTGTCCAATAAACAAATAAAAAATCTTTTTAAAAAAAGCTTAATTAATGTTGGGTGGATATCTCAATGTAGAATCTTAAAATATTTTAGAATTACAAAATATATCACAGGCAAGTACCTATAATAAATTCTATGATTTATATTTATTTATTATATTTATTATTTAACAAATTATACTACCTTAAATGGTCAAGGTTCAACTAAATAGAATATTTCCAAGTGATTGAAGACCTCTGTCTGCATTTTCTAAATTGCTTCCCACTCTCTCACACCCACACTGTAATAAGTGAAATCATGGCTTAAAACACAGGTTTTTCACCGGAAAAACCTACTTCTCCATTCCTCGCAGTTCCTATCGGCTCGCCAGCCTTGCCTCGATGGCAGAAACGTACCTCCTTCCTCCGAGGGACACTTTCCTGGCTTCATTTCCCCTGTTACTTCTTCCAGATTACTGTTATTCACTCTCCACCAGCTAAGTTTTTCTTCTTTACAGTTTGCTAATTAAATGAATCTTCGCTATGGTTTTATTTTGTCAAAGAACAGCCGGAGTGGTAAGATAACTTCTGTGTTCCTGGAGACATGTTTCCAGGATATTGATATCACAAGATCTTCCCTCTCTCGGGTGCATACAACGAACACAAAGGAACTGTGACAACAGACCTCACATTTCTTTTCATTAATTTGTACAGATTAAAGCTGTTGGAAGCCTATCAACTGGTATTATCGATCATCTTCTTGTACGGGGCACAGGGTGAGTTGCTGAGGGGCAGACAAAGATGTGTAAACAAGAACCCTATAGTCTAGAGTCTGCACAATCAATCAATTCCATTGGTTGCAATGTGACTATTTGAAATCTTTGTTATGTTTATGGAGACCAACCACCAGTAGTGTTAATCTTCTGTTGTCTCTCTAGCCTTTACCCCTTTAATTAACTGGACCCACTAAAGTACCACACTGACCCGCTTCATAAATCTTAGCCACAAATACAGTCATTTTTGAATCTCAGTTCAAAAAATGTTCTGGTTCGTCCCATCCCTAACCTTGACGATAACAGGACAGAGAGCAAAGGCCATTGTCCTTGAGGACTCCCCTAAATGCTTCCCCAACCTCCTTAAGTCCGTCACACATTTCCAGGGACACTGATTTTACCAGCAATTTGAGGAAACCTTTGAAATGTTGCCCTCCAAATGTACTGTGACATCATAGGCAAACAAAACGGGAAGAATCTCAGTTTTCCATATTGGAAATACATTGTGTTTTTCACGAGGCTGGATCAAAACGTGGTAGTATGCTGAGAGGGCTTTAGTCCTTTGGTTCTTACGCATTACCAGGGGCCTGAGTGAGGTGATTATTGTCTTGGGAGACATCTTGGGGAGAGAATGAATTATGCAGATGTGCCTGTGCTGACCCACTTGGATGCAGGATCTGTCTGATTTCTGAGTGTGCAAGAGCTCACTAAAGTCACTTGAGAAAAACTTAGTTCTTGATACTTCTTTTTACAGAGTCACAGGAAAAAGTGAATCATCACTAATGCTTTGTCAACTAGAAAAACAAAGTAATGGGATATGAGAGCCGGAGACTCATCCAAGCAGTGAAAATGTGGGCATGCCCTCGTGCATCCTGAAGGCCAGCAGTTAGTGCCCCTTAAGGGGCTGCCTGCCTCATCCGTTTTTTCGTGCTTTCAGTGGAGCGGCCAAAACAGGGCAAATATTGTTGACTTGGAGATTCTTTATTTCAGACTGATGTGTCATGAAAAAGAAAGGGTTTTGAGAACATGGTCTATTACAAAGAGATGTAAACTGGATTAAGTCTCAGTTTGCATGAGGCACTCCAGGTTCCAGTACTAAAAATCCAGACTCCAGACAACCTCGGACCCAGGCAAACCCAGATGGTCGTCACACTAGGCAGTGTAGATCGGAATTTAGGAAGCCAGTGGTGAACAGATAGCTTTTCCTCTTGAGGGGAAAACAAAGGGAATCTTTACAAAAGGTAAAAAACTGGATTCGTTAAATTAACTCAGTGTGTCTTCGTTGGCTTTCTTAGTAGGTCGTCTGGAAAGACGTCTCTCAAACATCTAATCCAAGGCAAAGCTGTGATGAAGATGGAGTCTGCAAGCTGGACAAGAAGTCCGTAATGACTGAGGGGGCAGAACTTGTGCGACTTGGTTCAGGGACGTGTGTTGAACATTCCAGCTTTAATGAGGAATAGCATTGTCAGTCATTTTTCCTCTCTGAAAAAAATTCCTTGATGACTCTTTTCTTGATGATCAATGAATCAGTTATTCTTTCAGCCTGCCACATGACTGGTGTGAGTCAGAGTTCTCCAGAGAAACAAAACCCAGAGGATGGCATGCGTGCGTGCATGCGTGCGTGCGTGCGTGTGTGCGTGCGCGTGCGTGTGTGTGTGTGTGTGTGTGTGTGTGTTGGTGGGCAGGCGGAGAGAGAGAAAAAGAGAGAGAGATTTTTGAGAAATTCACTCACTCAGTAGTGGAGGCTCACATATCCAAAATCTAGGGGGTAGGCAGGCAGGCTGGAGACCCGGGGAGGAGTTACAGTTTGCTTCTGAGGGCAGTCTGCCACTAGCATTCCCTATTCCCCCAGGAATAGTGTCTTCAGCTAATTGCTTGAGACCCATCCATTGCCACTAGCAATCTGGATCCCACGGCCTAGGCAAGTTAACATAGAAAATCAACCTTCAGACAACACAAGTGGCTTAACCCTTTCAGCAAGGGACACTTACCCAAGCTTGGACAAACTATGGTGGAAAATGCGACATCAATGCCAGCTGCATACCTGCGGTCCAGGCATCGGTCGCTGGTGATTCCCCAGATGTAGCGTGGTGAGCAGAAGACGCACATGTCAATTTTATGTGAGTCTCGGTTTTCAAAATACTGTAAACCAAGTCGGAGAAGGACGTTAATGGGTTCCAAATCCGATATTCAATGTCCGCTCTTTTCAACTCGGGCTACTTTTCCAGAAATCACACTCAATTCCATTTTAACCAAAGATGCTCAGGAAGCATCTTTTTTCAAGACTCTATTATAACAAATAGGCCCATTATGGTTTACAGTGCAAACTTGCATGTAGTTTTGAGATTAAAACAAGAGACTTCAAGGAAATGTTTTTCTTTCCACAAGTCGCATTGGGCTCTGTGTCCCCGTCTCTCCCAGAGACAATTCCTCTTAAACTTACATTTCTTTTCCATCAGATAGAAGAGTTTAAGAAGAGTTGCTGTGGGAGCGCCACCTGGGTCATCTTAGAGCTCTTGGCCACCCTGAAATTTTCCACCGGCTGCCTCACTGAAGCTAAACCAAGAGCTGAGCCCTCAGTATCGCTAGGATAGAACTGTTTCAAGCTACCTTCAGTAAGGACAACAGGACACAGCTGGGCATATTCATTCTTAACCCAAGCAGGCCCAGGAGTCGACCACACCTGCTGAGCACAGAGACTGGAGTCTAAGTTTGATTGAGCACCTTGCCCTCTTCCTGGGCCCTGGAAGAGAGCAGAGACGCGAAGTATGAAGCCTGTACAGCAGTCTGTCGCTGGTAAACAAGCTTACGACGTGTGGACTCAGCAGGCGAAATCTTTCACTTAGTGTTTCCAGTGAAACAGCAGCAGATGAGGGACCCCTGGCTGGCTCAGTTGGTTAAGTGTGTCTGCCCCCCAGCTCAGGTCATGATCTCAGGGCACTGGGACTGAGCCCCCAAGTCGGGATCCCTGCTCGGCGAGGAATCTGCTTCTCCTGCTTCTCCCTATCCTGTTGCTTCTCCTTCTCCCTCTGCTCCGCCCTTCCGCCACCCCCTCCCCCGCCACCGCGCTTGTGTGTGCATGCACGCTCTCTCTCTCTCAAAATAAATAAATAAAACCTTAAAAAAAAAAAAAAACCAGCATATGACATTCATTGATCCAAGCAAACATTTATGGGGCACTTCTTGTATGCGAATACTGCTCTACTCCGCATACTGGTTAGGGTATGTATGGGTCATGCTTGGTCTTTGTTCTCAAGACTGTTGTTGGGATCCAGACATAAAAGTATGAGGGAGAAGCATCCGCAGTGGGCTTCCTCCTAAGTGTGTTTGTTACATAATTGAATTTGATCATCCATTTTAAGACTTACTGAAAAACCAACTGTAGAAAGCCTTTAATTTACAATGGAAAAACTCAGTGATTTCCTCCTACTGGAAATTTAGAGGGGGAGAAACCGTATTATCTAATAAATTATCTGCATTAAAATGCATCAGTAATCAATCTTCATAACATCTGGTGACAGCTACATTGCTTATTTAAAAAGCAACACAGCCTCCTCTCTGCGAGCCTGCTTTTTACGGTGCTTCTGAAAGAAACTCATTAAACTCAACAAAGAAGAAAGTAAACTGCTTTACAATAAATTAGTATGTTATAAATAAAGGAACGCTTTGCATAATATTTTGATTGCTATTTTAATTTAAGGCCTAATGCATGGCTGCCCAAAATATCTACTGCAGACACCAGGAGGAACATAGTCTTTCCTGTTGGCTGGTAAACTCTAGAAAGAACGCCAGCCACAGTGGGTTTGCCTCCTCCTTCTCGAACCGAAGGACAGAGGCTTCTCAATTCCACATCAAACGGCACATTCCTCCTTCCTTGAAGTCACGCTGCCATAGTCAGTAACAGACAAGAAAAACCTGGGCCCGTGTCCCAGTTCCAATCCTTCCAGAAGGCGTGACCTTGGGCAGATCCCCTCTGTACCTCAGGTTCTCTCGGGTGTAAAATAGAGACATCAGCACATACCTCATACCACGGGGACACGTACTCTCCTCGTCCAAGTTCTGTTTCCCTGTGAGGAGCCCTGACCGAGAGCCCTGCTCTCCGGGGCCATGGCTTTAAGTGACGAGTAATGTTCTAGAAACCCTGCTGTGTGGTTTTCCTCCGCCTCCAGTGGACTGAGTCCTTCTCCTCCCACAGCACGGCCTCACACCGGCTCCCACCCTTTGACTCTAATTCTTCCAAGCCCCACTTTTCGGTAGCCAAGCCAAGTCTAGTCTCTTACATATTGTTTCCCCTGGACCTTGGAGATCTGCTTTCCTAACTTTGGTTCAAGCTTGGCTAGTGGCCCCACGCTTGGTCCCATGCTTGGCTCTTACTCTGGAAAGGCATGGCTCCTGTCCCGCTTTGCCCCTTGGCCCCAAATGGCATAATACTTCCCATTAGCCACATAAATTCAGAGCAGCCCTTTCCCTTTCCTGACCCCAGCCTAAACGCCTCCTGTCCCTCACGAGAGCCCACTGCTAGGGCCTCTTGAGCCCAAGAAGCAAATCCAGCCGGTCTTGAATCTTCCTGCTAGTGCTGAGTCAACGGGATACAAATGCCTCCTTGGCAGGAGTCTCAGGAAAAGCATGAGCAATCCTTGAGTAGAGATGACCTGCCACCGCCCACAGAGCTGAGGACCAGCTCATTCATTACCCAGACCGTCTGTGACTCAGCGCCTGTCGTCACTGTCACTTTACATTTGTGTACTTTTTTCCTTTTAGCAGTATTCCCTGGGCCTTTAAAATACATCTCTCTCTCTCTCTCTCTCTCTCTCACACACACACACACACTGAATGGACAGGAAGTGAGTCAAGGCATCATATGTAAGTTTGTGTATGTGTGTGTGTGCACGCACGTGTGTGTGTGTGTGTGTGTGTGTGTCTATACATACGCAGTTCCTAAGACTGGTGCCTAAAGAAATGAGCCTGGAAACGATGTCATGTTTGTGAGGGGGGAGCTGCCTTATGCACAGCTCCAAGAAGAACGAGTGTGCCAGGGGCAAGAGTGTGGTAGGAGCTTTTCAGCAGCAGATCCCAAGTCTTCAGTTAGAAGTAACTCAGGGGCACCTGGGGTCACAGTTGGTTGAGTGTCCGACTCTTGGTTGCGGCTCAGGTCAAATTCTCAGGGTCTTTTTTTTTTTTTTTAAGGTTTTTATTTATTTATTTGTCAGAGAGAGAGAGAGAGAGAGAGCACAGGCAGACAGAGTGGCAGGCAGAGTCAGAGGGAGAAGCAGGCTCCCTGCAGAGCAAGGAGCCCGATGTGGGACTCGATCCCAGGACACTGGGATCATGACCTGTGCCGAAGGCAGCTGCTTAACCAACTGAGCCACCCAGGCATCCCCAAGTTCTCAGGGTCTTGAAATCGTGCCCTGCATTAGGCTCTCTCTCTCCCCTGCCCCTCCCCCCTACACACATGTGAGCTCTCTCTCTTTCTCAAAACAATTAATAAATTTTTTAAAAAGTAGAAAGACTAGAAAAAGGGTGACTCCGCACTTGGGGCAATAACTGAGCGGTAGCATCCAACAGTCTCCCATCTTCTCACTCCGCACTCACAATGTCGCAATGTTTACCCTCGGGGCTGCGAGTCGGCCGCCAGTGATCCAGGCATCAGATACAGTCATAATAGCAGTCAGCAAAAAACACTGGTGTTTCCTTCCACGAATCTCTTTTACTCAGGAATCAACCTTTTCTTAAGATTCCCCCCCGCTCACACACACACACACATTCATGTCACATCCTTTTCTTCTTAGGTTCCATGAGCCAGGACTAGCTCCAAGGGAGTCTTCAGGAGAATCTAGCAGCACATCTGGCCTGTGTATACTAGGGCAAGAAGGGGCATCTACCAGGAAGGAAGAAGCCCTGGGGCAGAGGGAGGGATAGCCCAGCCCTTGAATAAACAGCCAGTGTTCTCCGTTCCAGGGCTCGGGACTGGGTGAGGAGGAGGATTGAAGGATTCTTCCCTCCTGAACCGTGGATGATCCCTCCTCGTACTACTTTGGAGATTACTGTCTTCCCATACCTAGGCATACCTCAGAGGCAAAAGTCCAGATACTCAGGTGTGAACACCTTTGGTCATTATTTGAGGACACTGAAGGCATTTTACATCTTTCTAGGCGCAAGGAGAAACCTGGAAAGGCATTATATACTTAAGTGCCTACACCACATGGAACCACAAACTCTTCAGAGGCCTGCCCTGTTCAGCTAGGGTGCTCTAACAAAAATACCGCAGACTGGTAGCTTAAGCAACATCAATCTATTTCTCACATGTATGGAGGCTGGGAAGCCCCTGATCAGCGTGCCTGATGTCTGGTTCTGATGAGAAGCCTCTTCTCTCTTTGCAGATGGCCCTCTTCTTGCTATGTCCTCACATGGCAGAGGACAGAGAGAGGAAGCAAGTTCTCTCGTGCCTCTTCTTACAGAAGCACGAACCCCATTCATGAGGTCTCCACCTTCCCTCCCCTATCACCTCCCCAATTCTCTACCTACTACCATCACATTAGGGTTAAGGATTTCAACAGGTGAACTTTGGAGGGACACAAACATCCAGTCCATAGCAAGGCCAAAGAGAAAGGAGGAGAAATGGGTGTGTGTCTAGACTCACAGCTCAACGTCTGGCTAGCAGGGTGGGGAGCCCGGAGCGTGCGGACGGATCTCTGATGTTCGCCCGGGTTTCCATAGAGGGTAGGTGAACCAAACAAAGGGAATGAAGGCACCAACGACTATAGAAATCATTTTCACTTTGGAGCTTGTGAAGCCCGCAAATTGGTGGATAAGGAGAATTAACAAGGAATGTCAGCCCGTAATGGCTGGAGCAGGGGCTGAGAAGTCAGAATCTGGGCTTGAGTCCAAATCCTGGCTGTGGATCATGGCGTGACCTTGGACAAGGCCCTCTGGACCGCATGGGCCTTTCCAAACGCCATTTAACAACGTTGGGCATGTTCTGTGTCAGCAGCGAGAGGAAGCGGGGATTAGTCACAAAGAGAGCACCAGCAAATGCAGGCCGAACAGAAATTAGGAATCATAAGGGTTCGTGACACACCAGTGAACGTTAGGCAAGACGCTGCAGCGTTTGCTGCTCCTGCCAACTGCTGAGCTTACTTCTGTGGAGCGGAGAAGGGGCCCCTCTGCACCCCACTCACCGTTCTCCCACGCTCCCCTGCCCCGCCCTCCCTGGGCTTTCCTGCACCTGCACCTGATTCTTCTCTAATCTTTACACCTCATCAAGACCTACCTCCTCTCTACCATGACTTCTGGGCCTGACAGTTCACCTAACCACTGTCACCCTAAGGCGATGCTAATCAAGTCACAATCAAGAAGTGGCCCCCATCCTCTCCTCACACAACCCGAGACACTTTTGCTTTGTGGGGAGTTGGGGCGCCTTCTAGATCTGCATGCAGGAAACCCAGACAACGGGAGATTTCTACTGTCCCCCAAATCATTACTCTGCTCTGCCTGTAGCTGGAGCAAGACTTCTCTTGGGAAGAGATCATTGTTTTGCTTTAGGGGCAGTATAGGAAGAGAGGATAAAAGCGCAGGCTCTGGGGGCAGCGTACTGGGTTCAAATCTTGGTTGCATCACTTATTTACCGTGTGAACTTGGGCATGTAATTTCACATTCCTGTGCCCAGGTTTTCACACAAGACATAGAAAAAGAGGCAGAGAAGGGGAAAAGGGATTATAGTAAATACCTTATACCCCCTGACACAAATTCATGTGTTGAAACCCCACCCCCTACATGACGGTTTTGGGGAGGTGGGGTCTTTATTTAGGTGGTGATGAGGTGTAGATGAGGTCATGAGGGTGAGCCCCCAGTGATGGGATCAGTGTCCTCAGAAGAAGAGAAAGAAAGGGCAGAGTTCCTAATCTTTCTCTCTCTCTCTCTCTCTCTTGTAAGGACAGCGTAAGAGGGAAGCCACCTAAAAGCCAGGAAGAGAGTCCTCGCAAGACCCTGACCATACGGGTACTTTGATCTTGGACTTCTAGCCTCCAGACCTGTGAGAAATAAATGTCTGCTCTTTAAGGCACTGGTCTATGCTCGTTTCTTAAGACAAGCTCAGCTAAGAAGGGGAGTTAAAGCATGGTGATGGACTAGACAGCAGAGCACTGATTATGAAAAGCACTTACAGGCATCAGTCAGATGCTAAAGCTTTATTGACAATAAAAGGAGGGACGGAGTTTGCTGATTGGGTGTGGGTTTCTTTCTTTTTTTTTTTTTTAATATTACCTATGAATATTACTTCTCTTGATTAATGAGTTTGTTGATGCCCCATCAAATTTTGTGCCCCAGGTTAGTCCTGTATTCATCTCACCTAGTCCAGCTCTGGTTTCTAGTGCTTGGTACTTGGTCAGTGCTTGCTCAGGGACAATTGTCATTTATGGAGCGTAAAGATGGCAAGAGAGTCATTAATGATACATTATAACACGCTTTGTTGGGGGTTATTTCCTAATTGGTCTGGGGAGGAAATCCATTTACAGTTCCCCTTTCCTGGTGTTTCGGGGTCATATACTTCTCACTGCAGAAGACAAACGGGTCAGAATGTGATGGAAATAGCTTAAGTTGTGCCACTACCTGACCCAAAAAGATGTATGACTTGTTGTGATGGAACCAGACTCAATTCAGATGGAAGATTTGGCCAGATCATCAATCTCCATCCAGATGCTCATGGTAAATAGAGAGCAAGTTCATGATGGTCCTACCCCTCACCCCCCCCCGCCCTGAGTCACCTGCCTCATTAGGGCTGACTGCTTGCCCTGTCTTCTGATCTGGGACCTCCAGAGAAGATTCTCACTTCCTCCTACTCCCAGCCTCCCACAACAGATGTCACAGCTGAACGTGCCAGGCGCTGTAATAAACATCACCCCGACTATTTTTCCATGCGATCCTCTGGAATTTATGCACGCCTTCTCTTTCAGTGCGCTTAAATCACTTTCCAATAGCCACCTGTCTTTACAACATCCCCCGCATTGGTCAAGAAGAGACATTATTTCTACTTTATAAGGGAGAACACTGGGCAAAGCAAGCTTATGTCTCATCTAATCAATGTGTAATGGGGCCAGTCCAAGCAGTTCATGGATGCCAAGATTCTGGGCTTCTTTTCACTAATCCCCCAAGTCCACCTTCCTTTCCTCATGGTGCTCTCGCCTCCAAGATCTGCGCATGTCAAATCATAGTTCAAGACAATTACAGTAATTCCTTTCAATATAATGATATGCATCCTTCAATTATATCCAGGAATGGATTTTAAAGACGTGGGAATGTGCTTATATAATACTAATTAAAATACACCTCAAAAATTATAATATTATCTCAAATTAATGAAATAAATGTCACCTAAGAGATTTACATTTATTTCTAAATAAGGTTCATGATGATGATTGAAGGGTCTATAACATCGTAGTTAAGCGGGCAATTTCTAAGGGTAATTGGGTGGCTCAGTCACTTAAGCGTCTGACTCTTGGTTTCAGCTCAGGTCATGACCTCAGGGTCGTGAGATTGAGCCCCACATTGCGCTCTAAAATAATAAACAAATCTTAAAAAAAAAAAAAAAGTGGGCAGTTTCTAGAGGGAGTTGGAGCTTCAGCTTGGCCACATCCTAGCTGTGACCTTGGGCAACTTACTTGACCTTCATTTTCTAATCTCTTAAATGGCAGTCATGAAATACCTATCTTATAGGTTCTAAGAATTAACTAAATTGATATATTCAAAACACTTAAACCATAAGTTGATTTATTTAAAACACCTATAACAATGCTGCCACTCAGGAAGTGCTTAATGTTGGCTATCACCATTCACAGTATCGAGCACATAATGAAAATTGACCATTTATATGGATTGGACTTACAACATTCCAACTGGCTGTTGCCACCAGCCATACAACCCTGACACTGCTGTATTCTTGTCGCAACACTGCAAGATAAGAAGACATCAAATGGTAACTGTTTACAAAATGAACACTAAAACTCAGGGGTAGGGAAGCCAAAGGAATATTCCTTAAAATTATCATATTAAGTGACTGTGATAATCTGGCAGTGGTCCTGAGTCACTGCCTCAGCCTCCTGACTTTGGCTCTGCCCAGACCCTTCTCTGCAAGCACTAAAGGTCACTGGGTGGCCGACTTTTAGCCACTGTCCATCACGCCCAGTTGTTATTTCTAATCCGTCTGCGCTGGTAGAAAATGATTCCAAATTCCAGGATGGCAGCGATAAGGCCCCCCAACACTGAGCACTTGAGAGCCAGACGCCATTCAGAAAGCCTGTGGCCGCTGATAACCAAGAGCGCCCAACGGCGGGAGCTAAATTTAATTTCTCTTCCCCCTGGCTTGCCCGTCTGGATGCCTCCAGAAGGCTAGAGTCCTGACAGCCCATCTTGATTCTGATGAGCTTTCTCTGCATTTTGTGATTAGCATTCTATTTGTATGCAAATAAGTACTCGCCTTTGTTGGGTTAATCGCCACAATAAATCGGGGCTCCTCCGGATCCAGGGGTTGTGAGATAGAAGGAAGTGACCTGAGAGAAGTTGAATTTCTTCATTTTAAAGATGAAGAAAGTAGGGTTCAGGCGACTACGTGGATTCTGCGGGAGTCTGTTGCCAGTGAGAGGGGCCCTCCCAAATGTTTTTATCCCTACACTATATACCCCGGGGTTCTGGTGGGGGAAAAAACAGTCACGTGTGTGTATCTGTGTGTGTGTGTGTGTGTGTGTGTGTGTGAGAGAGAGAGAGAGAAAGAGAGAGAGGTGGAAAGACTGAAAGAGAGAAACTGAAAAATAGGTAGGGAATGGGGTTTTCACCTCCAAATCATTGTTCCCAACTGTGGGATTCGCCCCCTTAAAGTGAACATTGTGCTCTGCTAATAAGAACTACCCCCACCCCCAGAGAAGGAGCACCTGAACGCCAGTGGGGGGAGGGGCGGAGGGAGCGAGGGAGAAGTTCAAACCCCCTGTAGCCACCATGGAGCCCCAGCCAGGGATCCGTCTCCCCACCCCATCACAGCTGGAGCGGAAACCAAGAGTAGGAAGCTTGCCTGACTGCGCCACCCAGGTGCCCTGTGAACTTTTTCTTTTTAAGTATTTTATTTATTTGACAGAGAGAGGTCACAAGTAGGTAGAGAGGCAGGTAGAGAGAGGAGGAAGTAGGCTCCCCGCTGAGCAGAGAGCCCGATGCGGGACTCTATCCCAGGACCCTGGGATCATGACCTGAGCCAAAGGCAGAGGCTTGAGCATCCAGAAGCCCCCGTATTTTCATTGTTTCAAAGAAGTGTAGATCATGAAATTATTGGTCATTTGTATTGGAGTCTCATGCAACTGACAACTGTTGCATTAATAAAACCAGGAGGCTCTTGGTCCAATGAGCTGTCGTGCTACGGTGCCCTCCCTAAGCAAACCAAATGGCAAGCCTGGAAGTGCCTCGGGGTTCCGGAATCCAAACCCAAAGACTGTAGTCCCAGCAGCCCGCCAGGGTTTCAGCTGTGGCCAATCAGTAATTTCCTTATTGAGCTGCCACCTTTTCTCTATAAAGATTTCTCCCTGCTCCCTGGATGAGGTGCTCCTGACTTCTCTTTGGGTGCTGCCTGATTCAAGTAGATTTGTGCTCAAAAAAATCCCAGCATTTAGGGGTGCCTGGGTGGCTCAGTGGGTTAAGCCGCTGCCTTCGGCTCAGGTCATGATCTCAGGGTCCTGGGATCCAGCCCCGAATCAGGCTCTCTGCTCAGCAGGGAGCCTGCTTCCTCCTCTCTCTCTGCCTGCCTCTCTGCCTACTTGTGATCTGTGATCTCTGTCTGTCAAATAACTAAAACAAAATCTTAAAAAAAAAACAAAACCCAACATTTGTAAATACCTGTTTATTTTTTCTAATATAAAAATTGCCAATATTAGCAAATGAATGCTCAAAAAAATTTTTATGTAAATGGAGAGGGAGCCTCATAATAAAAAAATTTAATTTTCTTACCTCAAACAAAAGTTGTGTGTTGGGGGAGGGCGCACCCGGGAAACTCTGGGAGGTGTCAGCTGTGTCTGTTACCCTGATTATGCCGATGGTGTATCAAGGGTGCTTGCATGTGTCCAAGCTCATCAAATTGTCCTCATTAAATATGTGCAATTCCTTATCAATTGTAACTCAATAAAGCTGGTTTTAAAAAGGTGAAGGCAAGCAATTATAAGTCAAAGGGAAAGATGAAAGAGGAGTTAAAATAGTCATTTGGAGATGAAAAAGGAGGGAATAAGAATCATACTTGCTTAATAAAAAAGGTAAATTATAATTGATATCATGCAAAAATAATGATATTTATTGATGTTGGGGTTCGGAGCTGACAGCCAAGAAAGAATTCTAGAGATGTCTTCAGTGCAGAAAGATGGTTTTACTAAAGCACGGGGACAGGACCCGTGGGCAGAAAGATGTGCACTGGGGTCATGAAGAGTGGCCCATTATATACTTTCATGTTGGGAAAGGGTTGGGGATAGTGTAAGTCTGAGGAATTTGGAAACAAGGTTTCCAGGACCTTTAGGGGGTCTAGCTATTGTTGGAAAAAGGTCATTTATTACCGTCTAATAAAACCTTAGTCATGAGACCCTTCAGATGCATATCAGTGGGTCATATGCTTGGGGATGATTCCTAACATGTATCTTGGGAGTTAGAGATAAAGGAAGTTTCCAAAGGAATTTCTATATGTTTAAAGTAGACTCACGGGATCCTGGGGGTCGACTAAGATTGCCTTTTGCTCTTAGCAAAGTGTCATCATCAAGGCAGCTGAGCTCCCTGGGGAAGGTCACTCTGCCTATTTTAAGGACTTGTCAGTGGGCTGGAGGCAGTGAGGAAATTTAATTTTTCTTTTGCCTTTGTTTCCCACATC
This sequence comes from Mustela putorius furo, assembly GCF_011764305.1. Lineage (NCBI taxonomy): Eukaryota > Metazoa > Chordata > Mammalia > Carnivora > Mustelidae > Mustela > Mustela putorius. The sequence goes on along the minus strand of NW_025421469.1, from coordinate 68,299 downwards.
ATTTATAATGGCAAATAAATCGCATCCATCTTCCCAACCGACCCCAGAAGGACTGGAAAAGGCCCCAGCTGAGCCGGGTGGGGGAGCCGCGAAGGCTCAGCAGGGAGCTTGGAGAGAACACATTTTCCCACAGTTCTCTGCAACAAGAGGGAAGTTGGGAGATGGCCCTGTGCTAGAGAGGGTGGCCCCAGCGCCCAAGCCGGAGGGCAGCCCCTCAAAGCTGGTGTGCACTTCCTGTGGAAGGGAAAGCCTTTAGGAGGCACAGCCCACCACTATCGGGCTGGGTCTGACAATGTCTGGCAGAAAACTAACTTGGGGATAAGAATGGTTCTAAGTGCCTGTCTTTGCCCGAAGCTCGGGAGTCATTTAGGGGATCCTGGCAGGTGAGCTACACCAACTGGGCTTTAGGTGACAAGACAGATGAGCAGGCCCAGAAGGGCCACCAGAGTGCAAACAATAGGCCTCCAGGCCTCCAGAGGACTCCCCGAACAATCCAGGGGTTGCTCCCAGGGGCCTAGTGAGGCCAGATTGGGTTCACACCTGCCGTTCGCAGAGCAAGGACCCCAGTGGGCATCCAATTCCTCTGTTGATATACTTGGGAACTTTTACATTTTTTGGTACCAGACTGAGAGCGAAATAGCTTTTGAAAAGGCAAGAAATAAAGGGCAACATGGCAGTGCCCCCCCCCAACCCTGCTGCTGTCCCAGCCAGACAGCAAGTGAGCCCCAGGAGAGACAGATAAGGTCGCCAAGTTCAGGGGCTGGAGAGCTCCTAACCCAAGGGTCACCATTCTAATGACCTTACTTGGTCCCTTTTAACTTTCACAACAATCCTGTGAGGCAGGTACCCTTATGATGCATAGAGCCAAGATGCAGAAACCAGGTCACAGAGAGGGTAAGTAGTTCCCCCAAAGACACACAGGAACAGGTGGCACCCAGATTCTAACTGGGATAATCAAACTCTTCACCACAGAGAAACATGCGGCGGCTACGGGCGGCTACGCACGCAACCATGTTTCTGAGGGCTATAGGTCTCAGGACAATGGGCCCCAGCCCTCCCGGAAACCCAGAGAAGGGAAGCAGAGCGGGGTCCGACAGAAGCCTGGGACCAGGGACCGCAGTGTCCCCCTGACAGGGACTGCAGAGCGGACAGCGGGAGCCGAGGAGGCGCCCACGCCCACACACGCCTGGGCCACACGCGCAGACTCGAGCAGGTGCCTGGGGGTGCTCCGGGGACGCGGCTCACTCGGGCTCCCGGCCCCTGCAGAAAATGGTCAAAAAGAAGGTAGAGAAACCCACTTGTCCTGTCCTTTCCTTTTTCTGTGCTACCAAATAACAAAACGCTAACCACTCAGTAACCCGTTTGATGCCCTTTATTCAAGGGAAAACAGGCTGTAGATGGGGAGTACATGCCTGACCGGCAGGGGAGCTCCGTTCGCAGAGGATCTGGGGCAAGAGCGGGCGTATAGGGCATTAGGAGAGGGAACAGAGCGATGGGCAGGGAGGTCTGCGGTTTCCGGGCACCGCTGGCGGGTCCTCCTGCCCAGGGCGGGGACAGCTCCCGCAGCGGGAGCTGGACGCCTGGCGGGGAGGGTTAGGTTCCTCCACAGGCGTTTCTGTAAGTGCGGGCTGACCTCGGTTTGGATTTGTCATGGGGCCGGGGGTGGGGTGGGGGAGATGGACCGCGGGGGCACCCTTCGCTTTGTGGGTCCCCATACACCTGTTAACCTTAACCCCTAGACTGTTACGTCGGTTATCAAAGGAGCCAGACTGAGACAAGGTGAAAGTTATGTAAAGCTTTATTTTATGCCAAGCATTAGAAGTCCGCTGACCGGCCAGGGCCACCTCCGAAGAGAGCAACCTCTCCCAGCCTCACAGACTAACTTTTATAGAGCAAAAGCCTGGCCACACATAGGTGGCCACTGAGATTGTAACATTGCATAGTCATGTTAGGCCACACGCAGGTGGCCAATTGAATTACAATTTACCCTATAGTAGCTGTTTGACCTAACCTATTACTCTGGTTAGAATCGACACTCAAGTTTGGCACCCAAAACTCGGGGTTTACATTCCTTGGTGGTTAGGGAGACAGTATGTGTGCTTCTTACTGATCGGGTGTCTCCACCTGGCCTGACTCGTCCTTGTATTCTGGGCTCTGTCATCAGGAACTGGTCAGCCTGGCCTTGTACTCTGGGCTCTGTTATTAGGAATTGGCCGACCATATTTTACTGGTTTCCCAGACTTGCTTCTAAGTAAATTTCCGGGGGGGGGGGGGGGGGGGGTGTCAGTTTAAGTTTTACTGCACAAACAACAAAATGGCTTTTTAACCAAGATGGAGTCACTCTGGCTAAGTAGGCCCTTACATAGACCTTCCCCAGTCTTGTCTTTCATGATGGACCAATGCCAAAATCCTCAGGTACCGCCAACTTTACAGCATAAAATGAAGGCGCTTACGCTTTTATTATAAGCCGAGCTGACTTCAGCATCTCAGAAACACACATTCAGGATAACCACCAACTTTGCGGAGCCCGAAGATGCAGAATTCTCTCTGGGCTCCCAAACTAGAGTAGGAAAAGTGGGCATTTGGTGGAACCGGGCTGTAAAGTGTGAAATAGAAGTTTGCATTTATTATGAAAGAGAAGCTAGCACCTGTTGCTTCCCCCCCCCCCCCCCCCCCCCAGCCTTGATTTCCCTCCAGGTGTGCAATGGGCCTAATTGCCTCCATCAGCTCCCCCCAGAAGGGGGGGCAGTGGGGCCGCTGGGCGGAGCCAGAGCCAGCCCCGCCCCTCCCGGGGTAACAGGTGCCATGGCGCCCATCCCACCCCACCCGGGAGAGACCAGCTCCCCCACCACGGCCGGCTTTGTGCCCTCAGAGAGAAGCAGCACATTATCATTCCCCTGTCGTCCTGCGAGTCGCTGAGCCTTGAAAGCTGCGACCCCAGCAGCTTGCGCGAGCTAGGCTGCAGGGGCAGCTCCCCGTTTAATTGCTTCCCCCGCGGCTCCTGGTTTATGGGGCCTTCACTCTATTTACCACGGCAGCCAGAGACGGCCGAGCACCCCTGGAGAGCCTGGGGTCCTCTGCACAGTTTCCTAACGATTGGGGGAAGATGCCGTCTCATTGGGTAAATTGTATCTTGCCTTTCCAGCCCAGCGGTAATTAGTGTTTGTTCTCATTCAATGGGCAGATTCAAAGAAATACAGCTCTCATTAGCTCTTGCTCAATTAAGAGAAACGCTCATCTGCCCCCAGGACTCCAAGGCAGCTACCAAGCTGGAACTGCCTGGATTCCACGCCGGAAGGACCCAGGGAGGGAGTGTTGGGGGAGGGGCGTTTGGGAGGGGTTGGTCTCTCGAGTCGTCTCTGGTCCAGTCCCAGGGATTCCCAACTCCTCCAAGTCCCTGTGGTTCTCCCCACCCCCAGCCACCTGTGCCACACCTCCGAAAGCACGAGAATATTCCTTGAGAGCTCACTAGGTACCAGGCACGGTGCAAAACAATGCACAGGACTCAACTCAAAAGTCGACGATGTAGATGAATTACCTCAGACACGGTCACAAATGTCTGCCCCTGAGGGTTGCAGCAAGTGAGGAGATGAACAGAAACACGAATGAGAGTTCAAGGGGTGCTCTTGACACCTAAGAACCATGTGACCTCGGGCAAGTCACCAAGAGGAGACCAGTACTCTGGTACTGCAAATACCACTTACTAGAGAGGCTTACTAGATGATATCACTTACTAGATGAGGCTCTGGGCTGGCCGTCTTCATTGGTGAGTAGACTTTACTTGGTTCCCTTTCTTCAAACCACGGCCTTGGCCACAGGGGAATGAGAGAAAAGGAGAGAATGGATCAGCCAATGTAATACCTTGGTACCACACGTGTGATATGAAAACATCTCCCGTGATACTGTGATGATACATTTGTAAGTTGGAGCTGAAAATGACCAGTTGTAGGTTAACTGGCATGTTAACCAGAAAAAGGATAATTTGCTAATATGTCAATATTCCAAATACACATGCCCTTGACCTAGTAATTCTATCTCTAGGAATTTTTCTTAAAGAAAGCTGGGAGGGGGCTGAGCCTGGGGGGCTCAGCCGGTTAAGCTTCTGACTCTTGATTTTGGCTCACGATCTTAGGGTCGTGAGATTGAGCCCTACATTGGGCTTCTCGCTCAGCACAGAGTTGGCTTGAGATTCTCTCTCTCCCGCTGCCCCTCCACCCACTCACTCACACTTTCTCAATAAATACATAAATAAACAAATAAATAAGTAAATAAAACCCTTTAAAAGAAAGAAAGGCAGGGGAAATGTGTGTACACGGATATTTACACCCGGAGTCTTCACTACCTAGGACTGGAAACAATCTAGATGAGGGACTAAGTAAATTATGGTATATTTGTACAACAAAATATTCTACGGCCAAACATAAGGCAGCTTCAACTTAATTCAACTGATTTCAAATCTCTCTTTCTTTTACCTGAAAGAAAGCAATGAGCTATTATTGGTATAGTTTTAAAAAACATCTATACTCATTTGCTCACATACACGTAGACCATCTCTACAAGGAAATCAAGAGTCTGGGTATAGGTACTGCCTCTGGGGAAGGACTTAAGGTGGCTCAAAGTCCAGAGTGAGGGGAGTATTTACTTTCACTATATACCCTTTTGAATCTTGAGTTTGTGTCACGGGAATGAGTTAGGTGAGGCTCACTCAATCAGTTGAAGGCCGTAAGAGACAAAGATTGAGATGTCCCAAGGAAGAGGAAACTCTGCCTCAGAACTGCCTTCAGATTAGAGACTCTTCCATAGGTCTCCAGCTTACCTGTCCCCAGCTGCCCACAACTGCATGGGCTAATTCCTTAAAATGAGAGAGAGAGAGAGAGAGAGAGAGAGAGAGAGATGCTGTTGGTGGTGTTCCTCTGGAGAACCCTGACTGATACACTGTCCACAGGGACAGCTCCCTGTCATCACATATCACACATTACACTGGAAACGTCCTCTGCTAATCTCTTATTTACTGGGATGTGTATATATGGTCCAGCAGTGAGGCTGTAGTAGCACTGTCATGCTACAGAGAACCCACACCAGGAACAATGTTCATTAAAGATGTGCTGTTGAATGAAGCAGCCCTTTTAGGGACAAGAGTCCTGATGATAAACACTTGGGTTCAGCTCATCTATAAATCAGCAGCCAGATCTGTTCATCACTGGGGAGAAATAAGAAAGGAAAGGGGAAAAAACAAAAACAAACAAACAAACAAAAAAAAAAAAAAACCTTACCAGTTGTCTGCAATTACCAGGACTTTATTTTATGTGTTGCTTTTTACACAGCCACCTGAAGATGTACCAGAGGAAATTCATTGTTCAGAATTGATCGGGCAGGCCACCCTTGTCGAGTTTCCACAATGGAGGACATAGCCTCCACTCTTTCAAACCTAAACTTTGCAATAAGATATATTTAAATAGAAGAAAAAGAGGAAGAAAAACGTTATCTGTGATTATCACCCTCCCTTAGACCCCAAATGTCTATAAAATGTCACTGCACATTTTAGAAGAGGAAATTAGGACCCTTGACTCCAACATCAAAATCTCATTCCTGAAAATCAGATTGAATCCTAGATTGGAAACCTCTGCAGATACCTTCCACAGAAGTTGTTATTATTTGTCATAGTTTTAAAGGATTACAGATGGATTCATGTTTTACAAGTCAACCTGAATCAGTCTGAATCCTCAGGTGAACAAAAATCCGACTGGTTTAGGTTTCTGATCAATAAGACTATTTTCAGTGAGTGCCCATACCAACCATTCTGTCTCGTAGGAAAATTGATTTATAAGCATGTCAAATGGAGATTTGCATTTACTTCCTGTTTTTACTGCTCTGCCTTCGGCTGCCAATCCAGAAATTAGAGGCTCTCCCCTGGGAGCAAGAAGGCAAAATAGTGTGAGGCCTTCAGAGGTCATCCTTGAAAGCAGGAAACACTCAGCTTTGACCCGGTCTATTGAAATCAATACGACATGGCATAGAGAAAGGAAGCAGATGGCAGAGTATAGTTACATCAATATTTTTCTTTATTATACAATTTGCATTAAATTCTGTTAAAGGACAAGTAGATTAAATTGACCGTGAGAGATATAAAAAGAGTATGCAATGAATCACATCCCAGATGAATTTTAATCAAGACTATAGGATTTGCGGTAGAAGCTTATTTTTTTTTGAATAAAGTTATCTTATTTCTTCCCATTCTAGGTTATGTGGGAAAGTATAGGATGAGGCATAAAGAAGCGACTCTTGACCTGGAGTCCCACCACCAAAAGATACCACCATTCCACATTAGCATACCTGATCCCAGTGGTTTCTCTCTGCATTGTGTATAGAAGTGTGAATCCTGCCTTTTCCACTTAACATTATGACAAAATAATTTCCTAGATTATTGTAACTGCCTCCTTACAGAGGCTCTCTTATCCTCATTTTGTGAGATAAAGCCTTTATAAGAGTCCAGAACTAGTAAGCAATGGAGCTAGGACTCTAACCTTGACCTACCCAGCTCCAAAGCCCGTACTCTTCCCACTATGTCAAAACACCTTCAAAATAGTGAACTCCTGGGGTGCCTTGGTGGTGTAGTCAGTTGAGTAGCCATCTCTTGGTTTTGGCTCAGGTCGTCATCTCAGGGTCCTGAGACCAAGCTCTGTGTCAGGCTCTGCGCTCTGCCTGGAGTCTGCAGATTCTCTCTCCTTCCGCCCCTCCTTCTCGTTCTTTCTCTTTCTCTCTCTCTCTCTAAAATAAATAAATATTTTTAAAAAGTAGTTAACTCCTCTCATCCCAGTAAATCACCTTTTGGGATCTATATGGAATCTGAAATGTACAAAATAAGCCTGGGACATCTTGAAATGCAGAAAAGCAAGAAACTATCAAAAACCAAATGGGCCACGTCAAAAGAAAGAACTTCAACGGGATCCCATGAACCAGAATGACCCCCTCTGACTATCAAAAAGAAAAATCATGTTCAATTAAAAATACTAAATACAGAGACTATGGACCCTGAAAAACAATCTGAGGGTTTTGAAGGGGCGGGGGTGGGTGGTTGGGGGAACTAGGTGGTGGGTATTATAGAGGGCATGGATTGCATGGAGCACTGGGTGTGGTGCAAAAACAATGAATACTGTTATGCTGAAAAAAAATATTAAATACATAGAAATTCATGAGTTCATAATGATACTTTCTAAAAGACTTACTCATTGCCATTGGAGGCTATGAGGGCCCTGGTTCATTACTCTACTAATGGATAAATACACGGAAAGAATCAAGAATTTGTCCAGCCTTTCTTGTACACACTGTATTTCAGGGCAGCCAAGTAATTGATGAGAGGACATCCTTCTGTATAGAAGAATTGCGTCTCACTAATGCAGGAGGAATGAAAGTAAGAAAATTGCCATTTTAAGCCTTAATGAAACACTGGCAATGGTAGCTGGTAAATGCTAAGCCACCAGTGAACAGTTGGACACAGGCTGGTGGAGGACGGAGTGTGCTGACGTCATCTGGACTGAGGACGGGCATTACTGACCAGGAGACCACTGAGCATCCTGAGTTCATGCTGTGATCCCATGGGAAGTTCACAGAGTAAGGAATATTACAGCCTAAAAAAAAAAAAAAAAAAATTGAACTTTAATTGAATCAAGTCTTGGGTGGAATTACCAGTTTATAGGAAGTATGGAGACAGGAACAAGTTAAAAACATCACAGAGAAACAATTGCGCAATTCTAGAATATGGAACATAAAGGATCAGTCATTTGATTTTTCTAAGAAATGCAAAGACCTGAGTGGGGAGATGGGATTATGCAGACTAAACCCTTAGGAAAGATGGTGATCGTGCAGTTTATGGACTTTATTGTTTCTTAGTATTTGAATAGGCCACCGTAAGAGAATGACTTTGAGACAGTTGGGGAAATTTGAATACGGTTTGGGTATTGGGATATTTAGGATGTTGTTATAGTGGAGTATGACCATACTCAGGTGGTTCTTTTTTAAATAAGCCTTACTGTTTAAATACCTATAAAGTACTGTATGAGGAAAATGACAAAATGTTTGGTGTTTCTTCAAGTACTCAGGAAGAAATTGTGTGTGTGTGTGTGTGTGCCCACACACGCACGTTTGCCTGTCCAGGGATGGCGCAGAAGTAGACAGACACAGGTAAACAAAATGAGATTTATGACCTGTTGATAATTGTTGAAGCTGAGCAAAAGGTAAATTAAAGTTAATTAAACAATAAACAATGCTTGGTACCATTGTGTAAGTTTGGAAAATTCCCTACTGATAAAATTTAACCATTTTAAAAATGATGGTTAAGAGGATGATCAAAACATGTAGAAATGAAGAGATTAATCACTTTCCATGTTCTTTCGGCACCTAACACTGTCACTAATTTAAATAGAAAGAACATCAAAACTCTTCAGCTTAAGAAAAAATTCAGTGAATTAAAAGAACTATGATATATTCAGTGAACATGTCTTCCTTTTTGCAAAAAAATAATTTGGAGATGGAAAGAGAATGTACGTTCTGTAGACCAGTTGTCGGTGATCCTCTCTAAAGAGGTTTAAGTAATGCTTTGTTTGTTTCAAAGATCTGATGCTAGGGATCACAAAGTGGAGCAAAATGCATTTTGAGGAGGAGGAAAAGATCACACCTAATGACCCTTCTTTCCCTGGACACAGTTAAGCAAGCTAATAGCATTCAGGGGTTAAAAATAAGTCCATTCACCACCTGCCCACATGCATTCCGTATAATGACAGATGGAGATCTAATTTTAAAAACATAGTACATTTTCAAAATACTTCAGAAACATCTATCCAAACAATGGATTATAACCTGATTAAAAATAATTGAAACACCAAAATGTCACTGAAGGAAAGATTCTATGCAGAGATGCCTTCTTGTAGAAACAAAGCCCTTTGTGTTCAGCGAAATGTTTTTCACAGAATGAAACTACTAAATATTTTAATTTTCAATTTGTAAGGGAAAAATTATTTACTTTAATCACCGGTGTGATTTTTTTTTTTTTCTGAAAAAATCACCTTATTAATGACATATTTTGTCAAATTGTTATGCGTGACTATTTCATTTTAGTGTACCTTGATTGAAAGGATAATTGATTAGTAGCTTTTAAAAATTGAAGTATAATTAACATACAGTGTTATATTAGTTTCAGGTGTACGACATAATAATTCAACACCTCCATACAATTACTCAGAGCTCACCACCATAAGTGTAGTGACCTTCAGTCACCAGACAATGTTATTACGATCTTACTGACTATATTCCCTATGCTATAGTTTTCATCTCTATGACTTACTTATTTTGTATAACCGGAATTTTGTACCTCTTAATCCCCTTTATCTATTTCACACCCCCCGCCCCTCCCTTTACCTCCCCTCTGGCAACCACCCGTTTGTTCTCTGTATTTAAGCATCTCGTTTTTTGTAATTGTGGTTTGTCTCTTTCTATCTTTGCTTGTTTTTTTCATTTTGATTTTTAGATTCCATACATGAGTAAAATCTTGTGGTATTTGTCTTCTTTTGTCTGACTTATTTCACTTAGCATCATACCCCTAGGCCCATCATTGTTGTTGCAAATAGCACGATCTCATACTTTTTATGCTTTAGTAATATTCCTTTGTATATGTATCACATATTCTTTATCCTTCATCTGTTGATGGACACTTAGATTGTTTCCATAGCTTGGCTATTGGAAATAACGCTGCAGTAAAGATAAAGGTGCATGTATCTTCTTGAATAAGTGTTTTCATTTTCTTTGGGTAAATACCCAGTAGTGGAATTACTAGATTATAAGGTATTCCTGTTTTTAATTTTTTGAGAAACCTCCATAGTGTTTTCCACAGTGGGTGCACCAACTTGCATTTCCACTAACAGTGCACTACATTCTCACCAATACTTGTTATTTCTCATCTTTGATTCTAACCACTCTGACAGGTGTAAAGAGATATCTCACTGAAGTTTTAATTTGCATTTCCCTGATGGTGAGTGATGTTGAGCATCTTTTCATGTGGTTGTTGGGTATCCATATGTCATCCTTGTCTACTCAGGTCATCTGCCCAGTTTTTAATTAAACAAAATAGTATGGTACTGGCACAAAATTGACACATAGATCAGTAGAACCAAATATAGTGCCCAGAAATAAATCCATACTTATATTGTCAATTAACCTATGAGGTGATAATATATATAGGAAAAAGGGAGTCTCTTTAACAAATGGTGCTGGGAAAACTGGACAGCTACATGCAAAAGAGTGAAAATTGACCACTTTCTTCTACCATACCACACACAAAAACAAACTCAGAATTGATTAAAGATCTAAATGTGAAACCATAAAACTCCCAGAAGCAAATATAGGTGGTAATTTCTTTGACATCAGCCCATAGAAATATTTTTTCTAGATACATCCTCTCAGGCAAGCAAACAAAAGCAAAAAAAAAACTATTGGTAGCACATTAAATTATAAAGCTTTTGTATCAACAAAGGACATGGGCCCATCGTAGCTCTTCTTCTGCTATAAAATGGGATCTTGGCCCAGGGTAACATTATGTAAGACCTCATGTCAGTTTATCAGGTAATCTCATAAGCTGAGAGATGGTGGTACTGGTGGAGTCCCTGTGGGTGGGAAAGGGAAAGTCATTTCTTGAGTACGTGCCTGTTCCCATCAAGATACATCATTGTCATTTCCTATTGGGCCTCAGTGTTGGTTTCTGTTGCTACGAGTTTCGATGTTCAGTAGTGGGAATTGACGCATTGGGTAATGAGTTGACTTTTGGATGGTCTACTCTCAACAACCAGGATCCCTTGTTTTGAACCAGGAAGAGTGGTGAACTAAATGAGGACATGATGGAGACCACTACTCTTGCAGTGTTAAAGATGTGATACTGTTTTTTATCTACTTTATTGATCATAGTGAGGAAGTTTCAAAGGCCTCCATGTGGCTTTCTTCTAGTGAACTGGCTTTCTTCACTACTCTATAAACCAAGGGACCAATAAGGAGATTCTCTCAATTACTAAAGACATTCATTTCTAAAGCAGATTCAGAGATTAAACAATCACACAGGAGATCTATGGAGCCAAAGAACCCACTGCAAACTAGACTGGGCTTGGATTTCTTATTACTTACCTCCCAAAGTCCCCACTTTAGCAAGGGGACCTGATGAAATATAAAAATGCTTGAATATCATTGGAGGTTGCCATGCCCAAGGGTCCTTGAAATATCTGGAATTGCCTTTTCTCACCACCCCCTGCCTGCCTTCCCACAATACTTACTCAAGGCAATGGGCACAGATTCTTCTGGGTGAAAGCTAGAGAAATTATTAACATAGGCACCTGCCATGGTATAGAAGAATCCTTCCTTAAACCAGCCGTATCTTCAGACAACAGGTTCTGGGTCAAAGGACTAGCTCAGGTCTGGAAACTTGTCTTTACTTTTCAGCAGGGTGTGTATTAGCTTTACCCTTGTTAGCTACCCCTCTGTCTTGCCCCTAAGAACACCACCTTCTATCCATCATCTCCATTGTACTCCATGGCCAAGAGCCTCTTGCCACGCATCACAATGGCGTCGTCCTTGCTCCTGATGTTCAGGTGTTGCCACCTGGGCTCTGTCAGTCTGAGGTCTTATCATCCCATTGCTTTTAGGGACCCTAGATCTATAATGCCATTTTTTTAATCATTTCAGTCCTGCCCCACAGAGGACAGTCTCCACTGAGTTTCTCTATGACGCTTACCTCTCTCACCAGACCATTCCTTACAGCTCTGGTAAGTCATGTGTCCTCTGGATGACTCCATGAACATAGGGAACTGGTACATTTTTTAATTTTACAGAATATATCCCCTCTAGCATGCCCATTTCTTTGAGGCTTTTGATCTTTTTCTCCACTGTCTGCCAAAGCAGCACCACTTGGTGTGGTGCTGCCTGCCTCCCTAAGTTTCTAAGAGCCAACCAAGAGAGTGTTAAATCCTGTATCGCAGAGGAGAGTGTTCTCCTGCGGGTACACTGCCCATTATCTAACTATATATTCCATCCCCCTGAATCCTTAAATTCTTCAGAATTTATTCTCGTAAATACTCTTCCACTCTTGCTAGTACTCGTTGGCTAGGTTCCACATCTTATGTGATTTTCCCTTTCTCCCGTTATCAGGACAGGTCCCCTTCCTGCTAGGTCTTTCTGTGACTTGACTCCAGTTCAGAGGTTAGCAAACTATTCAGGTAAAGAGCCAATGAAAAATATTTGAGGTTTTGTGAGCCACAGACTCTGTGACTACTTTTTCAACTCCCCCACTGTAGCACGAAAGCAGCCATAGACAATATGTAATGGAATGGGGCATGGCTGTGTTTCAATAAAACTTTATTTACAACAGCAGATTGTGGGCTAGATCTGGCCTGTAGGTTGTAGTTGCTGATCTCGTTACTGATCTTGTGCCCTGAGCTGGGAGCAGCACACTGTCTTGCACAAGGCAGAGGCTCTGTGTCATCTTCAAGCAAGGGGGCGGCACCAGCTTTCCAGAGAAAGGAATGGCCTCAAAGGTTCAGGGGCATTTGGGGATCCGAGATTTTTAGTGCATGGACACAGATGTCTGTATTCCAAGTCTCAGCACTTCACCCCTTCCCAGCCAGAGCCCCAACCTTGACAAAGCAGACTTGCGGGGTTTGAGAATGCCATCTTCTCTGGAGCTGTGCTGGCCTAGTAATTAAGTCCTAGGCTTGGTCATGGCTTTTTTTCTGCCCCTGGCTGCGGGAGATGAGTCTTTATTGTGGAGGCCAAGAAAAACAAGGCTGTACCCACCTCGAGTCTAGCCCTGACATAAGTACAGCCATCTTGGCAAAGCGGAGGCTGGCACCTTGCACCCCCTCCCCACCCACTCCCCTCCCCTTGGTAGTATGTGTGACATTCCTCGGCCACCCCTGGCTGCCCTAAAAGAAGAACAAATGGTTGACTTGCAGAGATCACAATCCTGCAGGACAGGAGTCTCCCTTGGTTTACAAATGTCCTTGAGATTTACAACAAAGAAGCTATCTTTTCAATAGCCCAATTCCCAGAGACAAATAATTCAGTTCCTTAAGCCCTAATGTCACCCTCCCCTCCATAAACAAAACTGAAGGAGGCTGAGGTAGAAGGAAAAGTAAATAAAGTTAAATTTCTTCTAAACCCAAATCTCACTAACAAGGACGCTTGATAGCAAGAATGTGACATTCCACCAGGAAACTCCCAATTGTCTTCATGCTAGTGCCTCATTAAAGGAAAAAACAGCCTTGGCTTGAGAGTAGCCAGGCCTTCAATATCCTGACAGTCTTCTTGACCCCGATAGCCCTTCTGAACACCCCCTTTGTCCTCACCCACCACCGAGTCCACCCCTACTCTGGTTTTAAAAACTCTGACTGTAATCTGGCTCGGGGTCCAAGTCCCTACTCCGCTGTGTCCGGTGTACGTGGGCCCAGGCTTAAGCTTGTCAAATAAACCCTCGTGTGATTGCATCGGTGCTTGGCTCCTTGGTGGTCTCTTGGATGCAAAAACTCGGGCATAACATTTATAAAATACAAAAGGCCCTTTGGCTCTCACCTGTAGCCTTAAATTGGCGATACATCACGCCAGCCATTTCTGCCTTTCTCTAATTTGCTTCCTTACATGAGCAACCAACATCCAAGTCCACGGTACTTGCAACTGCCCCTGCCTGCCCTTACACCTCTCAGATACCCAGATCCTGCGCCCCCGAGGCCTGCCCTCCCAACAGTCTGGGGAAAGTCAGCTGTCACTGTCACAATGAGAGTTTCAATTGCAGGGCTGCCATGTGTCAGGTGCTCTCTGCACTCTTCCTGCCCCCTCCCCTCAGAGAAGGTTTCCTTACCAACAGGAGGCCAGCTGGTGACCCGGTGAAGAATCTCCTTCCTTGGGCCAATCCTGGTGCCAGTAGTTCGTTACACTTCTCTGGAACACAAACCCTGATGGAGATCTCCCTGCGAGACTTTCACTGAGGCGTGCTCTCGGGATCTCTGCCTCTAAGGAAGTAAGAGAAAAGAGGGTCCAAGAAGGGAGAAGCTGACCTACAATACAGTAAAGTCCTCAAGCCATCCCATGGAGCCTGCTGGGGCTGGGGAAGCCAGCAGAGTCATCCTCACCAAGCCAGAGGGGTCAGCCCCCGGGTGCACAGACGATGTGGCTATGGGCAGCGTCCTTCCCCTAAGGGCCATTCTTAGAGGCGACTTCTGGTGAGACCCCAAAGGACAGCACTCCTGGCAGCAGGACAGTGGGGGGCTCCATCCTCGGGCGAGGATCCGGGCTGCCCAGCAGGGCACCCAGTCCCAGCGCCTGCTGGGCTCCTGCTTCCCTGGTACCGAGATCAAAGAGGCACCCTGGGCTCTGTTTTTACTATCACGCGCTAGTTATTAGGGATCTTGGAGAAGCCCTAGGTCCAGTTACTTGTTATGATGGTCATTGCTTTTCCTGAAGGAATTCTAGATAATGTAAGTGGAAAGTAGTAATGGTTTACTGTCTATAGAAACATTAAAATCCGCTTTTCACAGGTAAAACAACAGGAAGGAGGGAGGAAACAAAAGAGAAAGATCACATCTTCCTAAGCCACTGCAGCAGTCATAGCGACTTAACTGAAGTCGGTATTACAAAAAAAGGCGATCTTTGTACTTCCCTGTCTTTGACATTTGCTGCTTTGTGGCCTGGTCAGGGAGGGGACATTTTAATAGCAAGATACTGAATTAATGACAGTGGCAAACTTAAAGACGTCTACTAGAATTTATAAATACATATGTATTTCAGTTGGAATCAACAAAATAAAGGCCTACGAACGTGTGCGTTATGGATGGATGTCCAAATAAATGTAAGACATTTCCCACTGAACTCCGAATACTTATACAGGTAGAGGCAGAAAAAAAAAATCATGAACAAAAAAAATTTTTTTTTATCTTTGAAGCCACAAATTATTATAAATCCCACAAAAGCCAGAGATGGAAATGGTTTCTCAAGATCCTCAAGTCTCATCATAAACTCGTGTAATTTCAAATTCTGGTAAATTCTTCAGAAGTTTACTGGCAGGTGATTCTCTGTGAGATTCTGTACGTTGGAGGTGATGGACACAAAGCATCACTTTGGGGCCTTGTGTACAGATTTTCACATGTGACTGTATTTTCAGTTTCTAGCTCTATCAGTGTAGTGTAGCGGGTAATGGATTTTATTGATATCCAAAATGTATCATCTCGTCTTATCTTTGTTCTTTAGATAGTTAGGTTCCTGGCTAGGGGGATTTTCAACAGACCAAACATAAACTTTCTGCACATTCACTAAGACATTTTTTAAAAGAAATAAAGAAAAAACGAGACCTGTTGATGTTGATCTGCTCATTTTCAAACATACACACACACTTCACCCGTCTAACCCCCCCCTCGCCTCCACCCAAATATAACATCATTTGGCCATAGAATGTAAGAGGCCATTGCTCTAATCCTGGGATCCTGTAAAGCTGGTTGAAATGCAAAATGCATCAAAGATGTTTCTGGATCCTGAGATGTCTGTTTCCTGCCCATGAAACTCAGAGAATGAAGTGAAATTGCACAGACACAGTCGCAAGCTTGGTTAGGGTGCAGTAGCATTTGGTAAGGCCCCAAACCCCCTACCTGCACTCCCCAAATCCCTAGAGCTTTGAAAATGGAAAGATTTTTTTTTTTTAAGATTTTATTTATTTACTTAACAGACAGAGATCACAAGTAGGCAGAGAGGCAGGCAGGGGTGGGCAGGGTGGTGGGGGGAGCAGTCTCCCCACTGAACAGAGAGCCCAATGCGGGGCTCAATCCCAGGACCCTGGGATCATGACCTAAGCCAAAGGCAGAGGCTTAACCCACAGAGCTACCTAGGTGCCTCCAAACGGAAAGATTTAAAAAAAAAATTTTTTTTTTAATTTGAGAGAGAGAAGGAGAGACAGCATGCAAGTGTGAATGGGGAAAGGGGCAGAGGGAGAGGGAGAGAATCTCAGGCAGATTCTGTGCTGAGTTCAGAGTCAAACACAGGGCTTGATCTCATGACCCTGAGATCGGGACCTGAGCTGGAATCAAGAGTCAGATGCTTAACCAACTGAGCAAAAATGTAAAATAAGTCCACCATTTTCACTATGGCTCCTTTAACAAAGCACAGTTATTTTCCGTAAAAATGTGGTCATGTTAATATGCAATGATTTTATTATTTTAAAATAAATTAATAAACATTTGAAAGTCTATCTTAATTTCTAACACAGGACGTATCAATGGACGTAACCAACAAAACCAAAAGCACTACCGAGTTGTCAATACTTTGAAAAAGTATACATGGTTCTGAGACCAAAAGATTTAAGAACTGCCAGTGTAGTGATTAAGAGACCCTGGAGGTTTACAACCCGGATTAAATATGCCAATTTTGCCACTTAGTAGCCAGGGAAGACTTCTTTGTGCCTCAGTTTTCCACCAGGAAGATGGGGATATTTCCTGTGTCAGAGACCACATTGTTGTGAGGACTAAGTAAATTAATATGACTTAAAGTCATACAACAAAACCTGGCACTTAGTAAGTTCCTCCTTCGTTTTTAGCTTTTATACCTACTGAATTTTTACATATTTTCATGTTTATTTCCAGGAAAAAAAACTCCCCCAACTTTCATAAAATGACTAAAAGGACTATACCACCCAATTAACCAAATAAGTTTCACTCACTTCAATTGGAAATAGGAAATCCATTTTGTAAGGGAGCCATTTTGTATGTTTCAAGCACAAATGTCACAACAGTTACAACAGTTTCCACTTACTGTCAATTTAATGTTTTCATCCTCTGGCACTAGGCGTTATAAAAGTCTTCAGAAAAACTGAAATCCCTCATTTTTATAATTAGAACCTATTTTCCAGATATGCAGACCTGAGGTTTAGAAAATGGGTAATCTGGGGCAGGGCAACTCGTCTGAGATGCATTACCCCAGGTGAAAAATGCTACCAGTACTGAATGTGGTGAGTAATAATAAAGCATGAGGAAAAATAAATTGTAACAAATGCCTTGAATCTAGGATTTAGAGGTCTTAGTCAATGCAACCAAAATTGTAGATTTCTTCAAGAAATACAGAGTTGATGTTTTAGGTATCATTTTAATACCTTTAATATAGTTTTAGGCACACATTAATACAGATTTATTCTTTTCCTCTTAGAAAATGCATCATGTTTACTCTGCAAATAGTTTGTATTAGAAGTTTTTTCTTTTTAATATTATAAGGTATTCTGAAGCAGCTGATAAAGTTTGACTTGGCAGAGTAGTAAAGGGACCAACACACAATGTGCAGAAACACGCTTTTCCATGTTCTTCCCATGACGAATGTGTACCACGGATGAGTCACCATTGGACTCTCCTGAGCAGCCAGGTTCTAGCCCATAAGGGGGAGGGAAGAGACGGTGGGGTTTACTGAAGTCAGTTCAGTGCGTCTCCAAAGTGTAAAATTCTATGATTCAAAACGACTTTCGTTTTTCAGCAGCAAAAAACTGAGTGATTAATAGCAGCCTGACCTTGGGCTATCACGTGAGATTCTTCAGCTGTAAAATGGGACTAATCATTGTATTTACTTCTTCTTCTTTTTTTTTTTTTTTAAGATTTTATTTATTTACTTGACAGAGATCACAAGTAGGCAGAGAGGCAGGCAGAGAGAGAGAGGAGGGAGCAGGCTCCCTGCTGAGCAGAGAGCCTGATGCGGGGGATCCTAGGACCCTGGGATCATGACCTGAGCTGAAGGCAGAGGTTTTAACCCCCTGAGCCATCCAGGCGCCCCTGTATTTACTTCTTACAGGAGTTGTAAAGATTGGGTTATCCAGGGCGCCTGGGTGGCTCAGTGGGTTGAGCCGCTGCCTTCGGCTCAGGTCATGATTTCAGGGTCCTGGGATCGAGTCCCGTATCGGGCTCTCTGCTCAGCGGGGAGCCTGCTTCCCTCTCTCTCTCTCTGCCTGCCTCTCCGTCTACTTGTGATTTCTCTCTGTCAAATAAATAAATAAAATCTTAAAAAAAAAAAAAAAGATTGAGTTATCCAATGGGTATCATTAATTCCTTGCCCTTAAAGCCATACTGACAGGAAAACTGTCAGTGGTAAGGGGCTGTCCAAAGTCATGTAGAACGTGTGACAGCGTAATGGAGAGGCGCTCCACTTACCACTGCTGGGTCGACAGAGGGGTGCAAGACAATGATTTTCTTATGTGTATGGTTCCTGTGGGGCACGGATTTGGGGAGGTCTTACCAAGGTAGGTCTGGCTTGGCATCTCCCAGATGGTTGCCGTCAGCTGTCCGTGGGTACTGCAGGGTCTGAAGACTCCACTGGACTGGGTGTGCTGGCTGGAGCCCTTGGACGCTGGCGGTTGGTGCTGGTGACTGGGACCTCAGCGGGGACCGTCAACCAGAGTGCAGACAGTGACTTCTCCATGCAGCCCGGGCTTTCCTAGAGTGTGACCTCCTGGAGAAGTCACAAATCTTAGATGGTCAGGTGTCCAAAGAAGCAAGGTGAGAGCTGGATTGCATTTTACCACGCTTCTCGGATGTCAGCAGTGTCACTCCTGCTGTATTTCTGTTGGTTATGAGCAAGTCACTAAGGCCAGCCCTGATTCAAGGACAGGGAAGGTAGACCCCACCTCCGCCTGGGAGGAGAGTCAAACAACTAGCAGGCATGTGGTCAAGCTGCCAACTAAACCATGTGTCTTCAGTCTGTACTGTCTCCAAAAGAGTATCAATCAACATATCAAAATAGCAATGAACAAAATTCCAAATGACCTTGAGGTGCCTTTTTCCTGTCTCCCAACCCAAGCGTGCATAAGAGAAGTTAGCGCACCTCAGGTTGAGAACAGAGAAGAAACGGCAACTGCTCGAGGTGCCTGGGTGGCTCAGTGGGTTAAGCCTCTGCGTTTGGCTCAGGTCATGATCCCAGGTCCTGGAATCGAGTCCCACTTTGGGAATCCATGCTCAGCGGGGAGCCTGCTTCTCCCTTTCCCTCTGCCACTTCCCACCGCTCGTGTTCTGTCTCAAATAAATAAATAAAATCTTAAGAAAAAAATAAAAGAAAGAAAAGAAACAGTACTGCTAATTGCAGCTTCGATGAATTTGCATCATGTCCCATGAGGTTAGAGTTATCATGGGGTCCGACTCTAGGATAAACTGGGCTCCTACCATAGAGACTCCCCAGCATAGGGCCTTGAAATTTCTTCCACCTAACGGTCCAGCCTGCATCGGTGTGCTGGGCAGGTCTTCTCCATGATGTCATTTTGTGACCCGGGTTTCTTTCCATACTGGCGGTCTGCCGTCCCCTAAGGTGTTAGCCTCTTTTGCATGGGAGACAGTGGCCAATCCCTCACTTCCAGCTGGTGAGAGGAAAAAAGGGCAGATTCTAAAAATGCAGCTTGCCTCTCGGTTGGGAGATGATCCGAACTTCACTCTCATCCATCCCCTCGGCTCACATCTGTTGGCCCAAATTCAGCCACACCAAGCCTGGCCTCGCGGGAGGTTGGGAAGTAGTGTCTGGCTGGGAAGAAGGAAAACAGATTTGGGAATAACAGCCTGGTCCACAAATGATCAATAAATTATATCCTAAAGTTCAAATGTTTGTAGCATTAACAAGCTAATCAAATCTTCCTTAACTCCATCAATTTCAGTGTCATCATTAATGTACCAATTGCAAATGAGTCTACATGAATAATGTGATTCTTCAAAGTACTTTACAATTTCACCGGGACTACCAGCAGTCCTCTTGCAAAAGTGTCTGCACACTTAGAGTTAGTAGACATCTCTTACTCGGTCTCCTCCAAATGAAATATTGTGAATTCCAAAAAATATCCAATGGGATCTTAACAGTTTAGAAAGAACGAAGTTGGACCAGAGCAGCTTAATTAAGAATCCACAAATAACCAAAAATGGGTTGGGGGCAAAATTTGCTCACATTCTAGGAAAGAAAAGGTGGGATTTTCTTTCATGTGTGTCACGGTTATTTTATTAATGCATGTATCGTATGTGTAACATTAAATTCTATGTATTTCTAGATTTAGAACAAGATTCTTTGCATGGCTTACTGCAAGTTTAACACGTGCCTAAATGTTCATAGCCCCACAGAGTGTGCTCCCTAGGATGCGATGTGGCTGAGGATTCTGTCTGGGGCTGTTGCAATGTACTAAGAATGCTGCACCAGAAATCACTATCCCTGGTTTCCGTCTGGGAATCCCCAACGCTACCTACGCCTCATAGCCAAGAAACAAAATGGTGCACGAAAGCACTTTCTTCTCCATGAAACACAAATTCACACTTGGCAAAGCAGAAAGAATACATCAAGCCCGTGGCTCGTTTGCAGAGAGGAAGTGCAGTCAGCAAAGCTGCCAAGGGTTTGGGTTACCCGCACAGAGAGAGATCAGGGTTATGCTCTCTCACTTTTGATCCCAGTCTTAAGGTCTCAAGCTAAAGACCGACAAATCCACTCGGCGGGGACATCTGGTCCCGGGAGAACTCCGGGGAGAGGAGCCCAGGTCCTGGCCAGCCAGCCACGGCAGCCAGTGCCACTTTCGTACTCATGAAGAGCTTTTGATAGGATTATCCTGGTGCCCACTGTTCAGACAGCTGACTTAAAGGTAACGGGTGTTGAGGGGAAATCTACAGGAATTTGACTTAACGAAGATTTACTTTTGGGTACATTTGGTTTCATTCAGATTTAATCAAAAGGAAACGCGTGGGCAAAGGGGTCAAAGTAGAAACTTTGTTTTTTTTGTTGTTTTGTTTTGTTTTTTAAAGATTTCATTTATTTATTTGACAGAGCAATCATAAGTAGGCAGAGAGGCAGGCAAAGAGAGAGGAGGAGGCAGGCTCCCTGCTGAGCAGAGAGCCCGTGGGGCTCGATCCCAGGACCCTGGGATCATGACCTGAGCCGAAGGCGGAGGCTTAACCCACTGAGCCACCCAGGCGCCCCGAAACTTTCAGTTTTAAGTCATGGGAAAGTCATGGGATGAGACATACAGCATGGTGAATATAGTTCAAAATACTGTACCACATATTTGAAAGTTGCTAAGAAAGTAAAGGTCCTCAGTATAGGGATGCCTGGGTGGCTCAGTTGGTTAAGCAGCTGCCTTTGCCTCAGATCATGATCCTAGGGTGCTGGAATTGAGTCCTGCTTTGGGCTCCTTGCTCAGTGGGGAACCTGCTTCTCTGCCTCTCTGCCTGCTTGTGTTCTCTCTCTCACTGACAAATAAATAAATGAAATCTTAAGGAAAAAAAATAAGTCCTCAGTGTAAAAAAAATTTTTTTTGCAATTATGTATGGGTGATGTTTAAATTTATTTCTTTGCCCTCCTTCCCAATGGCAAATAAACTGTATTTTTATAAAATCATGATGTGGATAGAAGTGATACAGAATTGCTCCGCAAACCCAAAACAGATCTAAGAAGGTTATCTCCTGAAGTTTAGAAAGAAAGAAATAAAGGGAGAGTATTTTGTTGGTCTGCAAACATACTGTCCTCATTACTCTCCAGAGGTCAAGCACTTCAAAGTTAAAAGGGTTTGTATACAAACAAGGTACACAGTGCTGGGCTGGTGGGGTAAACCGTGGGGGCTGGAGACCGCGGGTGTGAGCAGTCATGATCTCAGCGTATCGTGGCGAGTGACAAAAATGCTGAACGAGAAACAAAACTGACAGAAGCTTTAGCACACAGTGTCATGCACACTCAGTGAGGCAGAACTTAAAAACCTACCCCCTGTGAACGCTGACATCTTTTTCCTGGGATAATAGATTCAAACACAAGAGAATGAGGGCCTGTGTAAGGAGAATGTCAGAGAACAGGCTAGAGGAGCAAAATTAAAACCAGGGAGTCCTCCCGTTAGTGAGAGTGAACCTGTGTCCTGAGAGAATAGAATCCAACTCTGCATCCGAAGTCTACAGAAAAAGACCTGTGTCTGCAAAGGCCCGTGTGTAGCCAGTGAGGGCAATCACGTTCTCCCAGCGCCCACCCCGGAGAGACCACTGCTCCCACTAAAACGTCAGCCTTCCTCCAGGAGCAGGTGTTCTCTAGAAGGGAGAACTTGAACACTTACTTCGGCAGACTTGTTTAACCACCACAACACTCTGTGAGGTAACAAACATCTCATTTCACAGATTTAAGAAACCAAGTCACTTTTACAAAGTCACATAGTCAACGGGTTTAAGCTTCAGGTTTAAATGTCACACATACGACTGTCTCTCCTGCCCAAGCCACCTAAACGGAATGCTCTTCACGTTGGGCCCTGAGGTCAGTTTTTATTTCTAAAATGAGATCTAAGCATTTTACATTGATTTTCTTACTCAACTAACTGCTCAAGGAAAGGCAGCCCTGGATACGGAGTCGGAATGCACAGCGCTGTCGTGCTTTGTGTGGTCATGTTTAGAAATACAGAACCCTTCCAACAAGCCATCGGCATGCTGCCTACCTTTGCCTGACTTAGTGAAAGTGACTCGTGCCACCTCATGAGCCACAACACATTCAGATGAGTGACAGTCAACTTCCTCTGTAGCTTCCAACCCCCTCATGTAGGTCCTGGTGCCAGAGCAAGGTTCGACCAAGTTCAGGGTGGACAAGTCACGCCTGAGTTTCCCATGTGATTCTGACAGCCAGAAATCAGTCAGAAGCTGCGGCAATGACACACTTGCGGGGCGGCAGTTTGGGTCCCAGAGCCCAGCAGGCCCAGCACGGACATTGGGAAAACATAACCTTTAAACCCAGAAACGACACTGAAAAGCCACCGAGATTCTGACTTTTATTCTTAGGTCAGAACAGATAAAGTACAAGGAGAAGGAGCAGCGAAAAGGGTCTGTCCTACAATCCAGCTCCTGCTGGTCCTCAGGACACTGGGGCAAGAGGCGGGTCACGCAATCCTTGGCAGACCCTCAGAATCTCACTTGCGGCCGGAAGTGCAGCTGCTTGGTGGCGTTGTTCTTCATCCCAGTCTTCAGCAGCCACTTGGATTTCATCCTCTGGACATACTGCATGTCCCGCTCGCGCGCAAGTGCCGCTCCTGTGGCGGTGAAAGGGACAAGCAGTGAGGCAAAGGTTTGTTATTTGTGATCAGGAAAAAATCCAATCTTTACAGAGAATCTCAAGGCTGGTTGGGGGGGGGGGAGGTGGTCTCTGGGTTCTTAGATTTAAAGAAGAGCTGCTAACCTGGGTGGGATCTCCATGGCACGAGCGTGAGGGTCACGTGCCCCCGAAACTACGTACAACAACCCGTACTTGCACACATTCCTCGAGGAGAAGCCTCACCTGGACAGGTCTATAAACCCCAAAAGTAATTTTCCATTGATCAAAGGTGACAGAGAGAGGCAGAGACCATAAATAGAGTCAGACAATGTAGTCCCTGACGAGAGCAAGACAAAGTCAGTGTCCGCTAGATTTAAGTGGCTTCTCAGCTCCTAGGCAGCCAGAGAAGGCAGCCACGTGTTTATATATAAACACAGCGGCACTGAACATGGATTTTATCTGTCCAGGGCTTTCCATGACATCCTGAGGCAGCTCCTTTGTCTGCTTCCACTGTCCTCCAGTGGACCGACATTCTCCCTGAAGATCTTAGCATTGAGCTGCACAGAGCAGACACATCAGAATAGATTTAAATAATTTGATACTGATGAGGTTTCAGAGCTTAGCAATTTCAAGGGCCTATTTTATTCCTCCAACTCTTATTACATTTTCTATGGGAAAACCACAAGGAGTGACAGCCTTTATTACATCCGTGTACTGGATCATACATGCACTAGGACAGTCTACCCGCACAACTCTGCCAGGCGGGTCCTAGTATTTTCTCAATTTTATAAATGAGGAAACAGAGGCTTAGGTACCTTGAATTACTCACACTCGTCATTTAAGAACCACTTCATGTATCAAGTAAGTCATGTCTGACTCCATAGCTCAAGTTATTTGCCCCAAGGACACTAGTTAATTTCAACCTTTGTTGGGGACTTATTTCTGCAACTATTATCTCTATGCCGTTGTAGAAAATTACTGTGCCACGAATATGAGGTTTGTAAGTAATGGAGCTTTGGGCTTATTGCCATAAATGTATCTAGTAGTCATGAAAGTCCCCAGGGCCCAGAAACTAAGTTTCCTCTAGGGAGGATCCCTAAGGACAACATAAATGGAAAGGACTTTGCCCAAAGCCCATCTTGTAATACGAGTTCCTGGGCTGGTCCCCGGCTGCAGGTATCAACACACCTGTGCTGCCTGTCCATCCCAGGGCTCTGTACTGCTGGAGTATCCGGCCCACGGCCTTCCGATTCTTAGCAACGGCCACAGCTCTCGACAAGCCAAATCGCTGTTTGTAGTATCTCATCAAGGAACGGTGACCCAGTCTGGCACCTGTTTTTCAAAAAAGCAAGATGGAAACGCTGAATTGGATAGTTTTTCAAGCTATAGCTACAGAGCAAGGACTTTCCCAATCAGACTCTTAAGAGGATCTAGCTGGAAAATGGATATCTGCTAGAAGAAACAATACTCTACCTGCTGAAAAGAAAAAAAAAGATGAAGTAGCATAGTAAAAAATGAAAGACAGAAAATCAAAACGCAGAGGGATCTTTTAAAAAAGAGAATGGCAAGTCAATGTTACATGAAATACTCAGAATCTTGTACTTACTTATATCCAATATGCCTCTCTAGAAATTCACACAGCAACACCTACTAATGTGGATCACAGGCCCAAGGAAGGAGATATTACCTGTTTTTTTGTTTTTGTTTTAAACACAAAGATAAAGTACACAATAATCCTGATGCTTAAAATCTTAAAGTCATAGTCTGGGTCTAAGTAAAAAACCAATCCACCTTTCTTTTGCTTAAATTCTCTGTAGTGGTGGTTCTCAAACAGGGATCATTCTTTCCTCCAGGGACATTTGACACCGACTGGAGACATTTTTGGTATTACACCTGGAGGGGCACTACCAGCAACTGGTGGAGAGAGATCAAGGAATCACTAAACAGCCCACAATGCACAGGACAGTCCTCCACAACAAAGAATTACCTGGCCTAAAAGGTCACTACACTGAGAAACCCTGCCCTGCTGTCTTCTATAGGACGGAAGTCATCTGGTGAGTTAGAATTTTAAAGATCGTCAAGCTGAATTCCCCCTACAGCTTTTGCTTATCTAGAATGATCTGGTAGAACTACACAAGTCAATCATGCTTTCAGAAATGAATTACTACAGACTACCCAGCCCCTTACAGGAAGAGTGTGCGGAGCCTCAGCTTTGCAGCAGGTGGAGGGGAAGCGGGCAGGTTTCAGTGACGACTAAATTCCAGGCTCTGTCAGAGCAGCGGCTCTCACCAGGTGCTCCTGGAACACTGGTCTCAGCATTTCCCAAGAGTAATCGAAATACAACACTAAATATGATTCTCTCACAAGAATATCAATCAAATACCTTCCCAGACAGATGTAAACAATTCAACAACAGCCTCCATACACCGGGTGTGAAGCAGCTATTTCCACTAAGCCTGAGTACAGGAACTATGGCTAGACAGAACCACGTGTATGGCTTCTAGGAAGATTTTACACTTACATATATAAAACCATTTCTTTCAGAATCTTTTGTATAGAAAGACCATAAACTGGAGACTATAAATACTGCAGATCTATCTGCTTTTAGGATCTAGACCCTCCATTTATTTATTTATTTATTTATTTATTTTTTATTTTTTTTTTTTTAAGATTTTATTTATTTATTTGACAGACAGAGATCACAAGTAGGCAGAGAGGCAGGCAGAGAGAGAGGAGGAAGCAGGCTCCTCATTGAGCAGAGAGCCCGATGCGGGGCTCGATCCCAGGACCCTGGGATCATGACCTGAGCCGAAGGCAGAGGCTTTAATCCACTGAGCTACCCAGGCGCCCCTAGACCCTCCATTTATAAGAAAGAAATTCTGTAAGCAGGTTATTTGAAGACCTTAAACCTGGGGCAAGCTACCTAGGAAATAGTTTGCTTGCTACACAGACATGGGAAAGGAATTACTTTCAGTTGATTGGTTTTTGTGATAGGATGTAAGAGATGTCCCAAAAAACCCTTTCAATTCAGGGATGATTTGGCTTTTGGATACAATACGGATGAAACCTGTTTCCTTGAATCTGATTCTCCTGGCAGCCTTAGAGTTAACAAAGCTCCAAGACCATAAGAAATGAGTAAAAAGCAGCTGACAGATACAGACTCAAACTTAAATGACGGCTGCCGTGGCAGGAGACCCTAGCATAGTTAGTATCATTTTCTATTTATAAGAAGAGGTCAGGATGCTCCAGGTGTGCAATGCTCAAAATCATTACATGATAATGCTGATCATGAGAACAAAGTAAACCGATGTACTTATAGTCTTAAGCAGCTTTGGACATATTGAGGAAAATCCTTGAAAAGGTTTCGTTACTCAATGCCAAGGTTTCTGCAGCCAGCCAGGGAACTGAAAACACACACTGCTGAGAGCTACCCCTGCCCCACCCCGTGTCAATGACAGTGAGCCCCTAACAGTGAGCCCTAAGAATAACATGCTTGCACAGCTCAACGTGAAGGCCCTCCTCAAGGAAAATTATTTCCTGGCCCACATTAGTTTGAAGAATCTGCGTGGTGAAAGGAATCATGTAGGTCCATAAGAATCATCAAGGATGGAGTTGAAACACATTACCAACGTCTTCTATGTATAGCTACTTGTAGAACTACAAAAGTATAAAATTGATAATACAGATTGTCTCTTAATACA
This sequence comes from Mustela putorius furo, assembly GCF_011764305.1. Classification (NCBI taxonomy): domain Eukaryota; kingdom Metazoa; phylum Chordata; class Mammalia; order Carnivora; family Mustelidae; genus Mustela; species Mustela putorius. The sequence continues at coordinate 41,537 of NW_025421469.1, read as the reverse complement.
CACATAGGTTTGTAAATATATTTTTAAAGGATGGAAGGATACACACTTAAGAGTAGTTATATTCAACTTGGGGTAGGGGATACGGGAGATGGAAGAGTCAGGAATAAGAATCGGGATAGTCAGAGGAACCTTGTTGGAGGGCTCCAAACTGTCTACTACAATGTTCTGGGAAATAACCAACACCACATCTCTTATGTTCCTGCCAAAAATAAACACACTGAATCCAATCACAAAGAAATGTCAGAAAAAGCCAAGTGAAGGAACATTCTACAAAATAACTGGCCTATACCCTTCAACAATGTCAAGGTCATGGAAGACAAAGGAAACTGAGGAACTGACTAAAGAGACATGACAGCTAGGCGCAATGCCTGATCCTGGACAGGATTCTGAGCCAAACCCCAATAATAGCTGGAATGACATTATTGGGACAATCGAACAACTTTGGGCTGTGACTGACATAACAGTGTTGTATCAATGTTCAAGTTCTTGATTGCGATCCCTGGCATGTCCTTGTTTGTAGCGAACACACATGAAATATTTTGGAATAAACGAAATACTAGAACTTAGCCTCTGATGTTTCAGAAAAATCACTGCAGAGAGAATGTTGCAAAGAAAGGGGGGGGGAGGGACGGAGGGAGGAAGGAAGGAAGGAAGGAAGGAAAAGAAAAAGAAAAATGGAGCAAAAGAAGCAAATTGTGGGCAAGCAGCTTATCTGGAAAGAAGACATGGAGGCATTCTTTGTGTTATTCTTCCAACTTTTCTTTATGTTTGAAATTATATTTAAAAATTTACAAGGAGATGTTCATATATTCATATATAGCACCAGCATCACTGTGTTTCGTATCCACACAGGGAAAAAAAAAAAAAAAAAAAGACGAGAAGCAAAGATGCCAAAGTGTTGATAGGGTTAATTGTGGGTGTTGGGAGTAGGTGTGATTGGGTTTTAAAAGATTTTATGTGTAATGCTTTCTGTTTTCTAACTCGGTTAAAAAAAAAGCAAAATCTGAAGGCCATACAGAAGAGCCGGTTACATGTAGGCCTACGTGAGGTTCAGTAGGGATCTTGGAGTCAGAACGAAGTTGCGTCATCCTACAACTCCTCTCTTCTGTCAATATGTTGACTCCTCAGGGCCACTCTAGACCCACTCTGCCTGTCCAGGGCCTGGACAATGGCCTTTAGGACCCAGGGATGGTGCTTTAGTTGAGACCCCACTCAGAGGATACATTGTGCCTAAGGATCAACTCCGCTGCCCAGCTCTCCGTCCTGAGGTGATGTATGGGGAGGTCTGTGAAGGCCTTGGAGGCACCTGGGGGCCAGCTGGGTGGTGCACTCCAAGGACCCCGGGGCCCAGGGCAGGGTTCCAGGTGCACAGGTCTCCTTGGGGTTGTGGAGCCCTTGCCCTGGGTGGGGAGGTGCACCCAGGGGTCCAACTGGGGACTTGTGCAAGGCACTGGGGGTGTAAGGGTCCTGACACAGGGAAGAGCGAGGGTGGACAACAGGATAATCTGCTCCCCCTTGTTGCTGAGAACTCCCGAGCCTCTAATCATGGTTCCCTGGGCCCCCACCACTTCCCCAAGATTCTTTGTCTCTTCCTTCCTGGCTTTCTCTCCCCTTTGTCTCTCCTGTTTTCCAACTCCTTTCCTTTTGACATTTGGTTTCCCTTTCTTCTTTTTCTCTCCTTCAGTGGTGAGATGTCCAGCAGCACCCCTGGCCCTGTCTGGCCCCAGGCTTGTGTAACAGTTTCCAATCCTTATTAGGGCCTCTCAGACGAACTTCTATCAGTACAGGGAGCGTCTGGGGGAATCTTCATATGCAAAGGCCTGTTATAACCTGTTCATCTGTTTACTGGTTGCTTCTTCCTACAGGATTTGGTTGAGTGCCTACAATTTGATCCACATCAGTAAAGGCACACAGCCTCTCCCCTCTCTCTCTCTCTCTCTTTTATTTTTTATAGCATAGAAGAGAGCATATAAACTAATTATTGCAGGTCAAAGGAATTAGTGAGAACATTGAAGTAGAAACTGAATAGTGGAAATAGGAACAAGTGGAAATAACTGAATGTACTCTCTTTTTTTCTTTTTTAAGATTGATTTATTTGAGAGAGAGAGAGAGAGAGAGAGAGAGCAAGAACCCGCAAGCAGGGGGAGAGGCAGAGGGAGAGAATATTCAAGCAGACTCCCGCTGAGCATGAAGCCCAACTCAGGACTTGATCCCAACAGCCATGAGCCATGAGATCAGAACCTCACCCTAAAGCAAGAGTCTGGATTAACTGACTGAGCCACGCTGGTGCCCCAAATGTAGACTACTGCTTAGGAAATCTTCCCTGACAGCAAACTTATTTCCAGGAATATCAGATGCAGCAAAATAACATTTAAACAGCAATAATTTACACTGCTCACTGGAAAGTCATTAACTGGAGTCCAAGACAAGCTCAGAGGAAGGGGCTCACCCAGACAGGAAACATTACACCCCGCTACTATCTCATCCTTTGTGCTTTCAGACAAGCCACTGAACCACTCTGATCCTTAGTTCTCTTTTCTGCAGATTAAAGTAATTACATGTGACTCACAGAAATAGCATACGGTTGAAATTATACTTATGCATATAAAGGTAACAATAAATTGAAAACAGAGATGCAGTTAGTAGTTATTATAAATTATTATTCCTATGAAGTGCACACATAATAATAAAAGGATCTAAACTTCTAAAAATTTGGTGAGCCTTTGTTGAAAGCTTATTTGATACTCTTTTACAGACAACTATTTCAATTTATTTCCTAATTGTATAGATCATGAATACAGATCTTGGAAAACTGAACCTTACAAAACATTTCAAGCATTTAACTTTTATTTGAATTGTTGATGGATTCAAAAGCATGTGGTTAGCCTTTCCTCTTTTCATACTTATGAACTCATGGCATAAACATTTCAACATGAAAACTGGACTGGTACTTTTCTAAGCTCATTAGAGTCAACAGGCTTTTCAATAATTTCAGCTTTTGATATATAGGCAAAAATGCAGCTAAGTTTCCATTAGACAAAGTTAAAACATAGTCTTTTTTTTTTTTTAATAATTGCCATCAGTTATTTCTTCTTCCCACCGAGGCAAGTTACTGTGAAATCATTAAAAGGGGGAAAAAATCATTAAAAAAAAAAATGGTGGCCAAGCTATGTGTGGCTTCCTGTTCTTTAAAGACAGACCACTGATGAGCCACGCACAGAGCAGAGAAATGGCAGGCTAGTCCCTTGATGAGTTGATGCTTTCAAAAGGGTGACATCTGTATTTTGATTCTAGACATAAATAATGTATATTCATAGCACTCCACAAAAACATCAGCTCTTCAGTGGTGTCATACCAGTACCATGATGTAGGTGAGGTTCATTCATAAAATGTTTACTGACCACTATACATTTATTAGAATGCCCAAAATCTAGGGGCGCCTGGGTTGCTCAGTTGGTTAAGCGTCTGCTTTCAGCTCAGGTCATGATCCCAGGGTCCTAGCATTGAGTCCTGCATCAGGCTCCCTGCTCAGCAGGGAGTCTGCTTCTCCCTCTGCCTGCTGCTCTCCCTGTTTGTGTTCTTTTACTCTCTCTCTGATGAATAAATAAATAAAATCTTAAACAAACAAACAAAAAAGAATGCCCGAAATCTGAAACACTATGAAAACCAAATGCTGGTGAAAAGGTAGAGCAACAAGAATAATCTTTCTTTGCTGGTGAGAATGCAAAATGGTACAGCCACTTTGCAAGACAGCATGGCAGTTTCTTACAAAACTGAAGACACTTACCAAATGATCCAGTACTTGTGTTGTTTGGTATTTACCCAGAGAAGCTGGAAATTTATGTCCATACAAAACCTACACATGGATGTTTATTGCGGCTTTATAACTGCTGAAACGTGGAAGCAACCAAAAATCCTTCAGTAGGTGAATGTATAAATAAGCTGTGGTATATCCAGACAACGGAATATCATTCAGCACCAAGGAGATATGAGCTATCAAGCCATGAAGACATGGAGGAAACTTAAACTCATTTTCTAAGTAAAAGAAGCCAGTCTGAACCAGCTACATACTATATGATTTCAATTATATAGCATTCTGGAAAAAAGCAAAACTATGGAGACATCAAAAAGATTAGTGGCTCCCAAGGGTTGGGGGTGAGGTGGCTGGAGGAGCGACAAAGAGGCAGAGTATAAAAGATTTTTAGAGCAATGAAAATACCCCATAAAATACTACAATAATGAATACGTCTCATTATACTTTTGTTCAAATCCATAGAATGTATCATACCAAGAGTGAGCCCTTATGTAAAGTATGGACTTTGGGTGATTATGATGTATCAATGTTGGTTTATCAGTTCTAAGAAGTGTACCACTCTGGTGGGAAATACTGATAACAGAGAATGCCATGCATGTGTGGGGGCAAAGGATATATGGGAAGTCTCTGTACCATCCTCTTAACATCGCTGTGAACCTAAAATTGTTCTTAAACAAATGGTCTTTTAAAAAACTCATTTTCTGGGGCACCTGGGTGGCTCAGTGGGTTAAAGCCTCAGGTCATGGTCCCAAAGTCCTAGGATCGAGTCCCGCATTGGGCTCTCTGCTCAGCAGGGAGTCTGCTTCCCTTCCTCTCTCTGCCTGCCTCTCTGCCTACTTGTGATCTGTCAAAAAAATAAACAAAATATTAAAAAAAAAACCCACTTATTTTCTATCTATACATATATCAGTATACATACATATATGTATAGAGAAAGACAGAGAGGACTTACTAGGTATTACTATTATGTACACATACTTCTATTTTTTGAGCACTTATTATGTGCAGGCATTGTTATTGGTGCTGGGAAATACAGCAGTCAGTCATCCTAAGAGTAACGGCCATCCTTGGAAAGAACTGAAGCAAGTGAGTGACAGGACCTCTTTTCCATGTTACCAGTTAGGAAAAATAGATTAAAGGGAAGCAGGACCAGAGACAGCAGACAGGTGGGAGCTACTGGTGCTGTCCACTTGAGAAGTGAGAAGGTCTGGATCAGCACGCTGGTGCCCTAGTGTGAGGTTTGGATTCGCGAAAGGCACGGATGGCAGAATCAGCAGGACTTGAAGGCTGGCTGAGTGACGGAAGGGAGGGAGACAAAGGAATTGACGTGCCAGTCCAAAGAGTCAAGTTCCTTTCAGCTTTTGTTATGACTGAAGTTCATGCCCTCTCACAGCCATATGTGGAAACCCCAGCGCCCAAAGTGATAATATTTGGAGGTGGAGCCTTAGGGTAGAGCCCATGTTTAGATGAAGTCTTGAGGAACCCACAACAGGATGAGTGTCCCTAGAAAAGGAAGAGACCAGAGCATCTTTCTCTCTCCACCATCTGCAAACACAGCAAGAAGACAGTGGTCTGCAAGCCAGGAAGAGAACCTCACCAGGAACCAGATCCATAGGTCCAACCTTGGTCTTGGACTCTGCAGCCTCCAAAACTAGGAAAAATACATCAGTTGCATAAACCACCCATTATATGGTACCTCGTTCTTTCAGCCTAAGCAAATAAACACAGTTTATAAACATAACATCCATGTTCATAGCATCTTCCCTTTCTGGAGTGTTCTGTGTGTGTGTGTGTGTGTTTTTTAAAGATTTTATTTATTTATAAAAAAGAGAGAGAGAGCACAAGAAGGGAGAGCAGCAGACAGGGGGAGAGAGAGAGAAGCAGACTCCCCGTTGAGCAGGGAGCCTGATGCGGGACTCAATCCCAGGATCCTGGGATCATGACCTGAGCTGAAGGCAGATGCTTAACTGACTGAGCCACTCAGGTGTCCCCCTTGAGTGATTTTATATCAATATAACTGTCACTGGTTTGAAATCATTAATAATTACAATGTGATCAAGTGCTTCATTCTCAAAATAGTTTGAAAGAATATGTTGACTGCAATGAATCTGCATTTTTTTCTTTTCTTTACATGGTGCCTTCATAGCTCTCTGTCCACTCTGTAGCATTTCTGTGAAGCTCTCACTTTGGATGATGTTCTGACATCTGTGTTCCAATTCTTTTTTTTTTTTTTAAGATTTTATGTATTTATTTGACAGACAGAGATCACAAGTGGGCAGAGAGGCAGGCAGAGAGAGAGAGAGGGAGAAGCAGGCTCCCTGCTGAGCAGAGAGCCCGATGCGGGGCTAGATCCCAGGGCCCTGAGATCATGACCTGAGCCGAAGGCAGAGGCTTAACCCACTGAGCCACCCAGGCACCCCCAATTCTTTTTTTTTAAGATCTTTTTTAATTGTTTATTTGATAGACATCACAGGTAGTCAGGCAGGCAGAGAGAGAGGAGGAAGCAGGCTCCTTACCGAGCAGAGAGCCCAATGCGGGGCTCGATCCGAGGACCCCGAGACCATGACCTGAGCCAAAAGCAGAAGCTTTAACCCACTGAGCCACCCAGGTACCCCTGTACTCCAATTCTAAAATGCTATTCTCTCCCACTTGTGGCCAGTCATAAATTCAGATGTGGTTCAAGCACACCCTTACTATGAAAGAGTGCTTATTGAAAACAACTGTCACAGATGAATGACTGTATTTATAAATATCACTCAAAAACAAATACCCAGTATTACAGAAAAACTAAATTTTATCTCAAGATTCACTCATGCTATCTTTATTAAATTTGAGAGATAAATCTCTATGGAAGATAACAGCAAACCACTTTGGAGTATATGCCTCGAGAGGAAGGCCCCATTCTTTCATGGAGACGTGTCAAGGCTAATGGATATAGTCAAAGGTTAAATTTCAGGGCCCTGGACCAGGTTTGATTCATGCTGTGCTATAATTGCATGCCCGTGGCTACCCTCAGTGGTTTGTACACTGCTAATGAGGCTGGTGGCAGAAGTTCAAATCCCCAGGCAGGCAATTTGTTTTTCTCTGCTGGTGGTTGGGACTATCATACCTGTCCCAAGTCAGGCATCAGAAATGTGTGTCAGTTGTCACAATGTCAAGAGAAAGTGCAAATGGCTTAATGAAAATCTGTCCTTTCCATTAGAAAAACATCTCAAAGCACATGTAAAACTAATGGGGGGAGAGTGGTGTCACCTTCAAATACAAAGCAGAGAACATTCCTCATATTACTACAACAAACAAAATTCCTGCCAGAAGCAAGTCATAAATGTCACCAAGAATGATGATCTTAAATTAGATTCCACATGAATAATTTCTCCATTTTTCATCTATGACCAAACAGCACTAAATTTGCCATTAAGTAAAAACTGTGTGAAGTGTGCTTTTACCTGCTTCCTTCCTGTCTCCCAAAATTGTTATGAGAATGAATCAGATAGCATCTTGGAGGCATTTTAAAATAATAAAATATTAATCCAAATGATTCCCCTTCTGACTCAAAGGGAGAGTAGTAGATAATATTGAGTTTTCACAAGACAATAGCAATGGGTAATATGCAATCAGCCTCGAACAACAGTCAATTCAGAAAAGGAAAACAGGATCTCAGATCTGCTTTTTGAGTGGAATGGTTGCAGAAGTTAATGTCAACTGGTAGACGATGTCTTAGCTAGTTCTGACGTAGTCATTCTAGAGTTTCTGTCGAGCTGTTGAATACTGTTGAACAGAATTCAGACAATGGTCAGTCTGCCTTAAAAACCTAGCTAGGGGCACAATGACTTTATATAGAACAATTCTCACTGGAACACAGATTAAATTGTAACATGGGGGCGCTCCTTCGTATGAAGGCCTGGAAAAGATGGCTGGCTGGACAGATATACAGATGCATCCTCAAATAAAGGAAGAGAAACAGAAAGACAGGAAATTATACAGGTCTAGGGTCTCGTGATCAGATCTGTAGCTCTCTGAATCCAGAACCAAAATTCGAGAAGCCATCCTAGAATGGTTCTTCTTATGCATATATGACCATTCACGTCAATGGCTCTCACTCATGTCTCTCTTCATTCTACTTCCAAAGAGTGGCTCAAATCCCTGCATTTCATTCCATCCCCTTTTCCAGCACCTCCTACCTAAATTAGGTCAACTGCCTGGTCACTCCTGTCATCTAGGGTTTGTCCTTCCATTCTCTTACCCATATTGCTCTCAGAGGGACCCTTCAATAAAAGCAATATGCTTTAAAACCCACAGTGGCTCCCCACTGCCCTTCAAATACAGTACAGTTTCCTTGAGATGGTTTGCAAAGCCCTCAACAATGGGACCTCGTTTCATCCCTTCCCCTGACATATTCCCACATAGTCTCTGCTCTAGTTCATTCCAGTCTTACGAATGTGCCATTCTTTCTCTCAGTTCCAAGTCTCACACATGTTGTTGCCTCTGATAAATCATTCTCTCCCCACTCCCCCAGATCATTGAACTCCTACTCACCCTTCAGAAACCAGCTTAAACGTCTCTCTCCCCTTCTTGCAGAACCTCCCTTGACCCCAGATCTTGGTTTCACTGCCCTGTTTCCTGTACATATTTAGGGAATCAGTCGTCAGGTACTCTATACCTTCTGTTACCCCTGTATTGAATATTCATCATACTAATTATAGCAATCAATTAAGATTTTGTCTTTCCTGCTAATCTCCAAGCTCAGGGAAGCAAAGACAGGATTCGTCTCATTCCTCTGTATTTGTAATGAGACCAAAAGCTCCGTGAGTGTAGGAATTTCTTTTATTTCTACTATATCCTCAGCACCTAGAACAGTACGGATAATAACAAACACTAAATACGTTCTTGTTGAATAAATAAATGAAAGAGAGACACTCAGCATATGTTTGCTTAAAGGAATCCAGTAAGGAAATTTAAGCCCACACAGAGTTTTATTTAAAAAAGAAAAAAAAAAAAAAAAAAAAAACCCTCGAAACAACCAAAATTACAGGAAACAATTAAAAATCAGAATGGTGATGATTTAATTATTATTTTACATTGGGAGAATAAGCCACATGTGTTATTTGCCCAGGACTCTCTCCCTCCTAACTCAGATATCAAGACGTTATTCCATAATCACAGAATGAATTTTTAAAGAGTAAACATCCTAAAGGACACAGCCACCAAGCCAGGGACACTGGAGCCACTGTATTCCCCCTTTCTACATATTACCAACCGATGGGCACCCTGGCAGTGGGATGTCGGGAGATGATCCAGATTTTTCCAAAGAGGTAAAGATTGTTGTTCAATGTTGTTTGAACTGCTCCTCAGGGCCCAATCCTTTAAGGAAGAATACTTGTTTATGGTCAATGCATGATCAACAATTTCCTCTGCTGCAAAGAAGATTAAACTATAAACTCCTAAAACCTCTTTCAAATTTTTAAGATCATAGAAACTAAAAGTCAAATAAAGTCATGAGTTTTGCCATTATAGGATCATTGAGGGGTGCTTGAGTAGCTCAGCTGGTTAAACGTCTACCTTCAGCTCAGGTCGTGATCCCAGGGTCCTAGGACGAAGCCTGCTTCTCCTTCTCCCTCTGTTGCTCCCCCTGATTGTACATTCTCTCTCTGTCTCTCGTGCTCTCTCTCTCAAATAAATAAATCTTTTTAAAAAAAAAAGGATCATTAATATGTTTCTGTACATAACCAGAACTAAAGTCCTAGAACAAAGAGTCTCATGATACAGCTTCTTTCTGTGACTTCCTGATCACACTCTGGCAAAGTCAGTGAGGATATGTTTATTGGCCTAATTAGAAGTTAGAAGGTCAAGCTCAAGAGGCAAAATATGTAATTCTTATTTTTACATTTGAGCATAGGTTGTAATGAATAGGTTTTCAAAAAAAAAAAACAAAAACAAAAAAACCACAAAAACCTGCTGTGTTCTCCCCATGTTTACAGTGACAGCCCCTCTTCCTTCTCTCTGCACATCTGAAGCTGATGCATGAACTGCTGGTATACAAGAAGAGGTGGTCTTACTTGCCAAAGCAAAGTGGACAGCATTTTTTTTTAACTTTTTAAACATAATCAGATAACTAGGATGATGAAGGAAAATGTTCCCCATCACTATATGGGGTGGTAAATTTGGTAACAGAGCTCTCTAGAATAGCAGACTCCTCTAATGCACATTTGGTCTTTCTTCCTCCTCCCTCTGCCTGTCAACAAGAAGGATGGTCTGGGAACGCAGCCAGACAAAGGAAACCCACCCAGAGTAGCAAAGAAGAAATTAGCTTTAATTAAAGGTACAGAGATTTCTTCTGGGCATAAGGGGGAACTCTTGATCTTTGCTATGATTAAATACTGAAACAGGCCAATCAGATGCATGAAGTTTCTGTCCTGGGGGCATTTTCTATAAAAGCTAAAAAAAAAAATCTGCCAGGGGTCCTTCATTTTTCATGCATTTGTTTCTTTGATAGAAACAATTGATTACCTAAGGACTGATTACCTAAACATACAAAGCATATTTCTGAGCCAAAAGACAGGAATCAGGATCATGCGGTTTCTTTAGGTTTGTGACATTTCTCAAATGTTATAAAGTGTTCAGGAATATGCATATGGAGACTATGGCAAAGGGAAGATTATCCAGAGAAACCTTTTTACACGAAGTGAGGATCCCTGGGCCAACTATCTGATACAGCTTTTTGGGATAAAGAACATTTCTGAGAACTGGGTGTAGATTACCCTGTGTAATTTATTTCAGAGGGGAAAATGGCATCTGGGGGAGTGAACTCTCCATTACCAAAGTTACCAAAAACTCTCCATTACCAAAAACTGGATGACCATCTGTCAGCTACTAACAGAAATTCCCATATTTTGTTTGAAGAGAATACATCTAACGGGTATCTTCTATGAGTACAAAAAAAAGCCCAAATTTTTGACCAGAAATGTTAATTGGAGACACCCTAAAAAAACAGAAGATGCGTCAGGTCCATTACGATGCACACATGCTTGCACATCCCCCCACACACATTTGCCCACGTGTGTGCATGTGCGCACGCGAACACACACACACACAATAGGGAAACAACTAAACTCAACTCCAAAGTATTAATTTGATTTCCATTTTTAAAATTACAGAATGTCATACTAAATTCATGTGTAAGCACCTCAAAGAAGAGGTCCCACAGAACAACCAGAGGTGGTAGTCAACAGCCTAACAGGGCAGGGCCACCAGCGAATCAGAATGGGTTGGACCAAGGATGTTCACCCACTTACCAATTTTATTTTGCTCGATACAATAATGTGTACAAAAACTAGCATCTTGATGGAGGCTGGAAAAATAGAGTTCCAACTAGAGGCGAAAGAAAGTATGAATTAGAAGTAGGGAAGAAATGCTAACTCTTTGGAAGATCAACACGATTTCAAGTATCACTGGCCACTGAGAAAAAGGCAAAAAAAGAAAGAAGTTTCACACATTAGAGGTACCAGGTGAGGTAGGAACAAAACTACACAAAGGTGTGAGAGGATGTTGATAACTTATGTATAATTAATATATTGATGCCTGCTGTTCCTATCACTCTAGCTTCACCCAGTCATACATCCACTCAGAATAAATGGATCCCCTACCATTTAACCCTTTAACTAAATTTGTTAAAGATGCTGTAATCCTTATGCAAAGCACCATTATCAATGCCTGCTTTATTATCATCATCAATTGGGTCTCCTTAAAGGCAGAAATCATGACATTGTCTTCTATAAAAATGAATTTTAATTACACAAGTAGCAATAAATCCACTCCTTTTCTAAAAAGGCAAAAAACTAAATAGTAAAGAAAAGTAGAGTGAACATATAATTGATTTGCCAAATTGGACACTCTTGAGGGTGAATGAAAGTACATTTAACCGCTATACTGAGACATCAAGTGTAGACGGAGATCCATGAGACAAACTAGCCATGGGGTCACCCCACAGTTGAGGAACCCAGAAACCCCTCGAGAGCAGCCGCCTACCCCATGAAGGCATTGTCTTGATCTTACCCAAGAGACAGATGCTGCTATTATTCCAGAACAGTGACAACTTGAAAGCATTTAAAGTTCAGAGAATGGTGGCTAGAAAGTCAGAAAACTTTATTTGGAGAGCCAACGCAGGTAAAGTGAGATAAGGAAAAGTCTCTCCCAGAATGTGACCCATCTTCGGTCCATGGCACAGGTAAGGGACGTCCCTCTGACGGCCGCTCCCCTAGCTCTTGTTCTGACGCACTTCCTCTGGGAGATTTTAGCTCCATCTGATGATGTCTAACTCATCCTTTGACCTCAAGAGATACTGGGCAGTCTCTCCAAAAATTCTCTGATCAATTCTAGTCCTGTTTTTTATGGCCTTGAAGGGCTTTTATTTCCATTTTGAAAAATAAGTCACTTGCAATATCTCCCCACCACGATTGCAATTCAATCTGCCGTTGATTCAGAGATGCACTTAAAATTGGGGGGGAAAATGTATTCCTAACTCCTGATGTTCTAAAGAGAGCAGATTATAGGCCTCCTAAACCCCCAGAAGGGAAAGTTATTGGGGAAGGCTGCTCTCTCGTCTTTGTCCATTGCTCTTCTAGGGAGGAGAGACATAGCAGGTTGGTGATGTCCATAGAGAAAGCTGAGCAACGCCAGGCCTAGCCCCTTCAGAGAGACCATGGCCTTCTGCACATCAGATGTTCTCTCAGCCGAAGGAAAGGAGCTCACCTGCACTGACTGGCTGGGCCACGGGCAGCGGCGAGAAGTCTTCCAAATTTGGGGGGAGTACTACTAAGCCCATTTGGCCCAAATGCAAAGCCATGTTTTCCCATCAACTTAATCAATAATAAAGCCAACTTTCTTTATACTCTCCATCTGTCTGTCTTCTCTAGCCTGTCTCTCTACTGGCTCCACAATCTGGAGAGAAAGCGGAGTGTCATTTATTGGTCCTCCAAAATCCCACACGTGGCTCTAACGGATTAGATTTCCTAGAGCTCTTCGATATTGGTGACCCCTGTGTGGAGAGGCCATGCCCCCCCCCCCCCCCCCCCCCCCCCCCCGCGCCGCCCCCGATCCACCATGTGATGTTTTCTCTTGTGCCCCTGTGACTAATAGCACACACTTGCATGTCCATCCCAGGGTCAATTGGTGAGGTCTTGGGCTACGAGATAGAGTCCCCTTTATTAATATGCGAATTCCATTAGCATTACATCCTACTGCGGGAGATCTGAATTTTTTTAGAATCACGGACTATTTAGATTATCATATAAATATGGAAATTCACCCCAGGTAAATGCACATATTCAAAAAGTCTTAGCAGCTTCCTGAGGCCCTTGAAATCAAAGGTTAGAAACCCTGGCCAGATGAGTGCAGGACCCAAATGCCTCACTGCTAACTGGCTGGCAGAGAATAGAATCCTAGACTCAGTGGAAAGAGGCTTCAGAGCTCCTCAGAACTGACTTCCCATTTGAGACCCTGGAAGCAGACCTAGAACCACACCGTGTAAGGCTGTGACATGCAAATCCCTTTAAGCTCCTTAGGACTGTTAGTATTTCAAGTGCACGAGAACTATTTTTCCTAGTGCAGAAACCCCTGAAATTCTTCCCACCGTGAGCTGTATTTCCTCTGTACTAACTTATTCTACATGTGGAAAAGCAAGGGACTCAAAAGTTCCTTCTATTTCTGGAACAATTAAATTATCCTCCTGGGGATAGCTGATGTAGGCCGCTGTTTTAAAACAAAGGAAACGAAATGTGAGTACCTTTAAAAAATATGTACTGAACACAGCACCAAGGCCCAGCAGATGCCTAATAAATGATCATTATCTGGCAATGGAGAAGATACATTAAAGAAAAGCCACCCACTGTTGCTTGTATTTATTATAACTACATTTTATGTAAACACATCATTATATGCAAATCAGTTACAACCCCGAGGCTCTGGGCAAGTAGCCAAAGCCACGCAGTCCAGACATCACAATCATGGAACTCCATACACACGACCAGGAGCATTAAATCATCTTGTCGTGTCTTTGCCTCTCCTGGCTAGTATTTCTCTCCTTGCCTCAGCAGAACTGAAGTCCTTCCTGATTTTTTATTAGATCCTCCTTCTTCCATGACCATAAAAATTGGTCCCTTCTTTCAGGAATTCTCAACCTTGTCATTCTGGACATTTGGGGCCAGATCAATCTTTGCTGTGAGAAGCAAAATGGGGGAAGGAAACCATCTTGTACAGTCGAAAATGTTTATTAATGTCCCTGGCCTTGACTAACTAGATGCCAGTAGTGCCTCCCCAGCTGTGACAACCAAAATGTCTCCAGACATCTCCAAAAGTCCCGTGGGAGGCAAAAATCACCTTTGTCCCAAGCTGAGAACCACTACTTTAAAGGAATTTGCTAGAAGTCAAGAAGCCAAATCAAATTTAAATTTGAGAAAGCATCTGAGAGTGTTAAGGGCCCTGCAAGGCCCTTCCTTGTAGGAGGCTGCTGATTTTCTTCCCAATGATTTCCTTGACCAAGGCAGCCTCACCATATGCAATTCAATGGGAATTTCTCCTTATGACCAGCCCCTCCCCTAAACTCTTCTGCTTTGCTTCAGGACCATTTCCTCTTCTCGTAGACTGTGCCATCCTTTCTTGTTTTTTAATATTTTTTAAGATTTATTTTTGTGAGAGAGAGAAAGAGAAAGAGATTGAGCATGAGCAGGGGGAGGGGCAGAGGGAAAAGCAGGCTCTTCACTGAGCAAGGAACCCCAGGCAGGACTTGATCCCAGGACCCTGGGATAAGGATCTGAGCCGAAGGAAGACGCTTAACTGACTGAGCCACCCAGGCACCCCATCCTTTCTGGTTCCATTCTGTTTTGTAATAGAAGCACTCCCTGTTCTTGGGGGAACACCAAACTTATTTCATTCAGACAAATAATCAATGGGTTTCCTTAATGAAAGGAGATGGGACAAGTGGGAAGAGGATATGGAAGTGGCTTAGGACAATGTGTCCGGTCAATATAAACTTACCTGAGCAGCAGAGCAGTCGACCCCATGATTCTAGAAAGTTCTTTGCAAAGTTGAGTAACTTTGAGATGGCCCTCAGGATGGCAACCATTTATCCACAGAATCAGAATCTAGCCAAATGGAATATGAGGACGGAGTTTCCTGTATGCCTGTCTGTGCAGTGCCCTCATTCAAATTCTCTCCATCTTGCTAATTTATGGCAGAGCTCCATCCAACTCCAGAGCCAAAACGCAATAATGCAGCTCATTAAGAGCCACCAGGGAGTATTTAGGAAACATGCAAAAGGAACAGTTCCTTTATTTCCTTTCCCTAGAGTCTTATTTCCACTCTGAGGCTTTCTCCATTTCTTCTAGTTTGAACAACTAAAAATTGGCTTGAAAAATAACTTACCACTATAATTTATCTCTGAGCTAGGGTTGTTTTTTGTTTGTTTTTTCTTTCAACTTTTATGTTTCCTGAAGTGCATGTGATTCAGTTCCAATTCCAAATTTCAAACGAGCAAAATGAACTCCTATTTTTCATCTCCAATTAAATAATTCATTTCTCTAATTCTAAAGCATCCAATTCAAATAATGAAGTTGACAGGAACTCATCTAGTGTATTCATTAGAATTTCACCTTTCTCTCTCTCTCCTTCCCTTATGATGTGGCCTCCCACAATTTTGGTGGTTATTTCAGATCATGCTGAGCAGCAAAATCAATACCTCATTAAGCTATTTCAATTCGGCGGACTACAGCTGTTGTAGGGCATGAGCATGAAATATGGTTTCACCAATAGAATCCCACACTCTGTCTACACAAAGACAAAACAATTGGGTAATTTAGTCAATTCTGTTTAAAAAAAAAAAAGTCAACTGAGTTGTTTGGTACTGGGGAAGGCAAACATTAATTTGCCCGTTATATTTGTCACATGCATAGGCCATAGGACTGGTAGAGACTATCATGATGTGGCGAGTCCATTTCTTTGAGTTCCTACAACACCGTAAACAGGAGAACGCCCATTCTATCCTTCAGTGCTGCCGAGAAAAATTCCCTGCCAATTGCCCATGAGCATGGTCTCTACTTATTAAACCTAAGCATGACAGTGGCCAGCAATTACTCAGTAAAAATTGAATATTTACTATGAATAAAGCCCAAAGGTGAGAGAAAATGGCTTGTGGTCTATGCAGGAGACCAAAACTGGCATATGGGGAGGGAAAAATAAAACAAACAAAACCTGCCAGCAATCCAAGGCACCATAGAATTTACTGTTCAACCGTATGGATTAGGGGCTAAGGTGGGAAGAGTTCTAAAGAGAAGCAAACCATCAAGGTCTGGCAACAATTTAAAAAACTCCTGGGGGGGGGGGGGGCACCTGGGTAGCTCAGTGGGTTAAAGCCTCTGCCTTCAGCTCAGGTCATGATCCCAGGGTACTGGGATCGAGCCCCGCATCAGGCTCTCTGCTCAGCGGGGAGCCTGCTTCCCCTGCGCTCTCTCTCTGCCTGCCTCTCTGCCTACTTGTGATCTCTGTCTGTCAAATAAATAAATAAAATCTTAAAAAAAAAAAATGTTGGGGCACCTGAATGGCTCAGTGGGGTAAGCCTCTGCCTTGGGCTCAGGTCATGATCTCAGGGTCTTGGGATCCAGCCCCGCATTGTGCTCTCTGTTCAGCAGGGAGCCTGCTTCTCTCTCTCTCTCTCTCTCTGCCTCTCTGCCTACTTGTGATCTCTGTCAAATAAATAAATAAAATCTTAAAAAAAATAAATAAGAGTAAATAAAAAACTAAAAACTGTTAATTATTAAGTCTTTACTTAAATTCCATATTGATCTTACATACCGCATCTTATATTTCTTTATATACTCGGAAAACGCATGGACTTCGCCAGTATATTAGTCTAAGTAGTACAAATAAAATTTATGCATCTAAGATTATGTGCTACCCAGAAATAGAAATGGATTCATAACTATGAAATGATTCAAGAATCGGAATCTCAAGGATCTGACTACTTCTGGCAGATGAGTAGCTCCAAACAGTGAATTCTAATTTTTTCAGAGAAAATCAAGTTACTTTTTACCTTCAAGAACAGCAAGGGACAGCCAAAGTCTAGACTGAAGATGCTGGAGAAGCATTTAACCCACAAAAGTCTTGCAGGAGCCCCAGGCAATACTGCTGAGCCCCCACGACCTTTGGCAAATGATTTTCCCTTTACACTCTTCCTCTATCTTCTGTTCCTTTTTATTTCTTCTTACCTTATTTTTCTTCTCTTTCAATTATTTTTTAAATAGCCTTTTTATTGGCGCAAACAAGTATCTGGAAGAAGTACAGCTGATTCTTGAACAACATTGGGGTGGAATAGAATGCAAGTTAAACCACCATAGAGCACTGTATACCCACCAGAATTGGTACAATAAAAAAAGACCGACAGACTAAGAGGTGGCGGAGATAGAAGGACACTAGGATTCTCGGATTGTTGTTGGAAGGGTAAAGTGGTACAAGTATTCTGGGAAACTCTTCGACAATATCTAGTAAAAGGACTTATGCATACCCACTGAACCAGCGATTCTACTCCTAGGTATTACCCCAGAGATAGTCCCCACCCCAGAGCCCCTCACCCAAGCCCTGGACCAATAGAATGTTAACCCTCCCACTGCCAGAAATCCAAGTATAACTTTCAATTCCCCCCGAACTTAATGACTAATAGCCTACTGTTTCCCCCAAAGCCTTACTGATAACACGAACAGTGAATTAACACATATTTTGTATGTTATATGCACTAAAACAGTTTTCTTGCAATAAAGTAACCAGAAAAAAGAAATGTTATTAAGAAAGTGGTAAGGAAAAGCAGACATTTCCAGTCCTGTACTGTAAAAAAAGAAATCCTATGGGCAGTGTTCCCAGCAATCCAGCAGACCTGTCCCTTCTTTCAACAACATTTGGAAGCAACAAACCCAAAGGTGCCCCTCCTTCCAGCCCCCCGACCACCCTCCAACCTCTTTGACAGTTGCAACCTTCACAACTGTCTTCTCGGCCACCCTCTGCCCTGGGGACCAGCCAACACCTCATTTAGAGCTTAGATCCTTACTGCCCCTCAGCCAGGAGCTCCCAGATCGCTCAGACCCATTCCACAGGAGCTGCTGCCCGCCGCCAGGTCCCCAAGCATCCAGGCCTCCTGCGCTCACCTCTCTTTGGGCTTCCTGCCTCCCGGGAGGCTGCGGCTCTGACGGGCGGGCGCGCCACTTCTCCCGCGGGTCCTCCAAGAAGAGATCCCTGGCCCGGCCCCCAGCAGCTCCTGAAGGTGCAAACCCAGCAGGGCGCCGGGCTGTCTTCCAGGAGGCGCGGACGCTGCTCCAAGACGCACAGGCTAAACCCCTGGTCCATGGAAGCCACCGTGATTCTGGCGAAGAGCCTGAACCAGACCTTTTTGGATCCTCGTGGCCCGGGTTCTGCGGCCGCACACCTGCCGCTAGGACTTCCCGGGGAGCGACTTCCTGGAGCAGCAGGTGAAACGCATCAGCAAACGGCGAGCCTGTGGGGCACCTGCGCAGGTCGACCACCCGCGGGCCGGCGGTGGGCCTCTCTGGGGTAGGGGCTCCTCCTGCAGCACGACCCGGAGCCTCCAAAGCCCGCAGCCCAGCAGCCCTTGAGGGGGCCCCTCTGGCATCCCCCTGGTCTCAGGGCCCCTGCGGGAGCCTCTCCCTGCAGCACCCCGGAGCCCCTCACCCAAGCCCTGGACCAAATATAAACAATAAAGGTTGTGCAGCAAAAATCCCCAAACCAGAAAGAGTGTAGAGTGGGGCCCATGCAGCTCAGACCCGTGTTGTTCCAGGGCCAGCTCTCTACAGATGTTAGCGTATAACTCCATTAATGTTCGTACAGAAAGCGAATAGAACGTGGCACGAAAACCCGTCAAGAACATCGCCACCGGCGGAAAAATCCGCCCCCTTTTCCCGTCATTGCTTCAACTTCTAAGACTGGAAATTAAGTTTTGTTTGTTTTTGAACTTAAGGCAGGTGGAATCATGTCTGCTTCCTTTGCTCAAAATTATGAAATGTATTTATAGTCGGGCACCGGGGTCGCACAGTGCCAACTGTTGGTTTCCCCTGAGGTCCTGATCTCAGCGTGGGGAGATGAGCGCCGTGTCCAGGCCCCGGGCTCGGTGGGAGTCTGCTTGAGTTTCTCTCGCCCTCTCCCTCTGCATAAAATTAATAAATCTTAAAAAAAAAAAAAAAGTATTTATGTTGTGGGTAGCAGTAGTTTACACATTTATATTGTTCTTCTTTTTTTTTTTTTTTAAGATTTTATTTGAGGGGTGGTGGTGTGCAGAGGGACAGGGAAGGAGAGAAACTGAAGCAGATTGTGCACTGAGCAGGAGCCCCGTGTGGGGCTGATCCCATAGCCCTGAAATCAAGACCGGAGCCGGAATCAAGGGGCTTGTAGGCTGAGCCACCCAGGTGCCCCTATTGAGAGCGTCCTTTAGTATCTGATTATATGAATATACCATACTGTATGTATCCGTTGTAACTGATGAATATGTGGGCTGTGTCCAATTTGAGGATATTCAAAGAGTACTGCTCTGAGTATTCTTGGTAAACACATGTCCACATTTCTCTTGGGTGGTACCGAGAAGTCGAATTGCTGGTTCATCTGGATGGATAAGTCCTTTTACTAGATATTGTCGAAGAGTTTCCCAGAGTACTTGTACCGCTTTAGCCTTCCAACAACAATCCGAGAATCCTACTGTCCTCTTATCTCCACCACCTCTTAGTCTGCCGGTCTTTTTTTACTGTATGAGTTCTGGTGGGTACGCAGTGCTCTATTGTGGTTTAACTTGCATTTTCCTGAAGACCAATGATGCTGACCACTATATCATATATTATTCAATGGTTTGCATATGCAAAGTGCCTATTCAAGTCTACCTATTTTTGGTCTCTCTTACATTCTTGTTGAAAGTATCATGTTTCATACTTTGGCCTGTCTTTTTCACTCTTCTAACGGTGAGTAATCAGTTCCAGGGCTCGTTAATGCAGAAGTTTATGGATGTCACCTTTTCTGTAAGTCTTCTGACTTTTTCTCCAAGGTCTGAAGACAGCTGGCCAGAGTGCCAACCAACACGTCCTCTCAAAACAATACCTAAAAGCTAGAAGAAAGAAGGTTTCTTCTTGTAGATCTATTTCTTTTTATCTGAGAAGAAAATCTTTCCCAGAACATCCTTCACTCCGGCGCAACAGACTTCTTAGACTTCATGAGCCAGATTTGGGTCACATGCCAACCTGTAAACCAGTCATTGACAAAGAGGAATGAGGTTGTTGTGACCAGCTCAGAGCAACTGCGATTCATCTCCTGGGAAAGAAGCCAGTAAATCATTGCTGTCGCCGGTGCTCCATAAACATGGTGGAAGACGGCGGGGAGAGGCTGTTAGCTAGGCGGAGCTGTATCCACCACACTCACCAAAGAACTTGGGCTGAAAATTTTTGAGCGAAAAATGAGATAAAAACAGTCATTTACAACTGTAAATTGAGTCTTAAGTTTAATTTTAACCTAAGTTGAAAGGCTTGAAACATATAATAAAGTGTTCAAGGTATTTATTTATAGCTAAATTAAAAAAACAAGGATTTGGGCCTGGAAATAAATCTGTAGCCCTAGATAACTCTGGTTGGACTTAAATGACCTTGGAAACATTAATATAAACAGATACTGATGCTTATTAATAAATATAAGTATTATTAATGAATTATAATTAATATTAATAACTATAACATAAACACAGAGATTAATGGCAAGTCTTTGTATGATTTCATTGTGTGATTCATTCAATGGAAAGAATTAAGCCAATTTAAATTATTAGAGGAGCGCGTGGGTGGCTCAGTGGGTTAAAACCTCTGCCTTCAGCTCAGGTCATGATCCCAGAGTCCTGGGATCGAGCCCCACATCGGGGGGTCTCTGCTCAGCAGGAAGCCTGCTTCCCCCCCCCCTTTCTCTGCCTGCCTCTCTGCCTACTTGTGATCTCTGTCAAATAAATAAATAAATAATCTTTAAATTATTAGACTATAAATTATTTGGGAATAACAATTGTGTCTTTATTAATAACAATGCTGTTCTATTATGTACAACTGAACTATTTATTTATTTTTTAAATATAAGTACGCTTCATGCCTAGTTTGGAGACCAGTGTGGGGCTTGAACTCACGACCCTGAGATCAAGAACTGAGCTGATATTAAGAATCAGATCTCAGTCTAACTGACTGAGCCACCCAGATGGGCACCTCTGGACTATTTAAATACAGAAGTCCGACATATATTATTATCTCATTTAACCTCCTAACAGCTCTGTCATATAGACAGGGCAAAGCCTACTATTTCCATATTTATTGATGGTGAAATTGAGAAAGAGATATTAGTATGGAGAAATTAATGGATTCTCTAAGATCACAGAGTTGATTCACACAGTTGACTAGATCTAACTCAGGACTCTTGCTTTCTAGACTGTTTCTCTATCTACTCCATCCATCCATTTAACAATTCATCTATTGACATATATAATAACGGAAGCTCATTAATGATGAGCAAATTAACAAGATGAACTTATTCTAATATTTCTCAGCTAAAGATTTTCATAGTTAGCTGATGGATATTTTCTCTGAGAGAAGAAAGAGAGAAATTTTACTGGCATTTATTTCATTGTTTACTTGATCTAATATCCTAAAAAAGATTTCCTGAAAGTTAGTCCTTCAACATAGTATTTGAGGTCACCTCAGTCTAGCAAGCATTTTTTGAGGGGCACAGATGCTTATGATACACAGGTAAGTGCTGTACCAGAGAGGGATGGAACCACGTAGGCTCACACAAGAGGATCTGATGACCACTGCCTACGAGAGGGCATACTTCTTGATGATGTAACCCCTGAGATGAAACTTTTCTGGTAAGGAGAAGCTGTCCATGAAGAATATGAAGATATCCACGTGAAGAAAAGAAACCCAGATGAAGAAATGAGGTTTGGAATTTCCAAGAGAACTTGCACAAAAACTCAATGGTTAGAAACAAATAGTGTGCTCAGAGTGCAAAGTGGGGGACTGGAAATGGTTAAGACATGGCAATTGTATGTCAAAAGGTTTAAGACGTTTGTATGACTATAGGAGATGGATAGGGCAGTTGAGGGGGTTGGTACAGGTTCTAGGGTCAGAAGGATCTTCAGATTAGAATGAGTTTGACCATGTTTATAGACTTAAGACAAAAAGCCAAAGCTAGGAAGGGATTGAAGATCAAGAAAGCAATGTGAAAAAATAAGGCCAAGTATATGGATGGAGAATGGAAACTAATCAAGAGGAAGTAGACCTCTTTCTGGGACAAAACTAACTAATGCAAGGATGAGACAGAGAAAATAAATTTACAGATGGAGAAGAGACTGGGAAGTTGGTGTAGCACATGTCAATGGCTTTATTTTGGAAGTGCATAATAACAATATGACAATAATAAATGTGATAAGCATGTATTTGGTGTCACTGTGGACAAGATATTCTGCTAAGCATTTTACCTGAATTATCTCATTTGATTCCCTTAACAGCCCTGTGAAGTAGCTGCTATTATTATTATGCCTGTTTTACAGATGAGGAAACTGAGGTTTGGTAGATTAGTATCCTGAAGGTTAGACACATTTACAGAACTCCTAGCCTAAGAATTAGTTCAGCACCGAAATGAGCCCTATACTGTTGGTTCTACCTCTTAGTTTGAGAAAGAATGTGAGGACCAGCGTTTGGAGATCTTCCTCATGAAATTGGGCAGAGATGTACATCTTCACCTGGATAAAAGATGCTAAGTGACAAATACCTTAAAAACTATTTTTAAAATATATTCCATTTGCTGAGAGGCACCAAAGTAGCTTTCTTTCCATATGACTTAAATGGCATTTGACCATAGTTTCCTATTGCCTCAGCTGGTTATTCTTATAATGTTGTTAGAGTCAAACTGATACTCAAAAGAGTCAATTTTTTATAACTTATTTTGAAAATTAAAGTACCTGCCTCAGCAATAAATCAGGAGACTCCGCATTTCAACTGAAATGTCCAATATTGCCTCATCAATTATCTTTGCTTTGAATAAGGAATACAAATCAAATGACTCAACTTGGCTCAAACCTGATAAGTCTTGAAATTCCCAAGCAGCATATACCGAAAATCCGAATGATACTTCTAGAACACCATTATTGGGAAACAAGCTTTCATTTGTGGTCTACAATGAATGAGTTTGTGACAATCTCTCTACTGTCTTCTGTCCATTGGCCCTAGTGACCTGGAGAATTGGATGTGGAAGTTAGGGAGGTAGAATTGACCTTAGCTGGTTAGAGTTTCATGAAATCACCAGGAAGAGTATGTTAGTTTGTGTGGATGAGTGAATGAGGGTGTCTCCAAGGGCCCAAAAACTCTACCCCCCCTACTTTGGCTTCATGTCTTGTACAAGGTGGATGCTCAAAAACTGGGTCTATAAGATAATGTAAGAAAGCCATAAATACTATGAGGACCTAGGCTCCCCCAGTACACACAGAGTCCAAGTAAGGTATTAAATAACTGCTTCTTATCTCTCAATAAAGAAAAAATATCACTCATTCCTTTCATTATAGTTACCATGTACCTAACAGCTTTAAAACACTGGAAGCTTTTGCAATTACTACTCCCCCAGAACCTTGATAGTATCTGTTTCTTGTACTCAAAAAACCAGATAGAATTGAGCTGAAAATAGCAGTTGTAGATGATATATATTTAGAGTGTGGTGGGTAATATTATCAGCGTCCTTTGCTCTAAACCTTTCTTACCAGATTTGTATGTTTACTAGTTGAAAGCACTGATATTTTCGTTCAAATATGAGAAATTTTATTTTCCCATTTATTGGTGAAAATACTGCTATTCAAGAAGTTTTAACATTCTTTTTGTGTGTAGTGCCATGCATGAATCCCTTTGACAGTATAATAAAACCTATATTCACAATTGAAGGAAGTACTCAATTTCAGTGAAAATTTCAAAAAGAAAAAAAAAACAAGAATATAAATTTTCCCATCTATTTGTAGCCTCCCTTAATACAAAGGTACATGGACACCAGGTAAAGAAACCCTGAAGAAATCAGTGTGAAGTGTGTTATGCCCACAGTGTAGACAGCATTCTTTCTTTATTCCGGCTCCATTTTTTAAAACAATCTGCAGATTTATTGCATATAAATCCCCCTTTTCTTCCATATGATTCTCTTACTCTTTCAAAAGTTTTGAAAATAAAGGTACTCCATAAATATACTTATCAGAGTATCAAAAAATAATTTTATATGGCCTTTCCCCCAAACTGATAACAGTAAGTAGAATACCCTTATGTAGGCAAGAGGAAAACAAAGCTGATGAGTTCTCAAAACTCTATGCCTTTCCCTTCAGTGTCTACTCCTCAGCCACAGTTTCAGAGGTGGGGAGTAGATAAATTAACTAAAGTGTTCCTCTGTGTTCATCGCAATTGTTTAGTCTTTCTTTCCTCAACTAAGGTACTTAAGTTGAAACTCAATCCTAGGTACAATTCCTTTGTCCTGCATAAATTTCACCTCCTCAGCTTTCCTCTTCTTTCTTGTAGAACACATATAGGTTCATTTATGAAAATTTTTTTTTATTATAGAGTGGGAATGTGCTAGGAGATCTGAGAACGATTAGGAATTTGGGGGCTCTGTTTGCCATGAAATTCTAGATAAATAGTCAGGGTTTGGTAAATCAGAAAGAAGAGCTGAAAGATTGTGAAAGATGATTTAAGGGATCCATTATAAACAGAACAAAATAAAAACCTCCAAATTCTTGTTCTACCCAACTGTATTAGAAGAAGATAATTTGAATAAAGAAATGGAACTCTTTGTTATCTTCTTCTTTTTTTTTTTAATAAAGATTTTAATTTATTTATTTGACAGAGAGAGATCACAAGTAGGCAGAGAGACAGGCAGAGAGAGAGGAAAGGAAGCAGGCCCCCTGCTGAGCAGAGAGCCCGATGTGGGGCTCTATCCCAGGACCCTGGGATCATGACCTGAGCCAAAGGCAGAGGCTTAACCCACTGAGCCACCCAGGCGCCCCTGGTATCTTCTTTTTGACAAAAGATCCAATCCTTTCTGTTCCATAATGTGTATTGTTGGGGGTGGGTAGGAACTAAGCCATTCCCCAGATTGTTTCTTATCTGTATCTTTTTAGAAATAGAGGAGCTGAAGCAGGAAATGGAGCAAGGCCACCTATTACTTTTTTCCCTTTAAACTAAGCCTACTTTCAGTGATCTATGCCCATATCCTCCAAAAGCACAGCTTCAATTTTTACTTTGAAAAATGGGGGGGGGGCCGCCTGGGTGGCTCAGTGGGTTAGGGCCTCTGCCTTCGGCTGGGGTCATGATCCCAGGGTCCTGGGATCAAGCCCCTCATCGGGCTCTCTGCTCCACGGGGAGCCTGCTTCGCCCTCTCTCTCTCTGCCTACTTGTAATCTCTGTTTGTCAA
Organism: Mustela putorius furo; assembly: GCF_011764305.1. Taxonomy (NCBI): domain Eukaryota; kingdom Metazoa; phylum Chordata; class Mammalia; order Carnivora; family Mustelidae; genus Mustela; species Mustela putorius. The sequence goes on along the minus strand of NW_025421469.1, from coordinate 16,225 downwards.
ATAAATAAATAAAATCTCTTTAAAAAAAAAGAAAAGAAAAGAAAAATGGGTCCAGGCATTTTGTCAACACACGTTCTTCTCCTCTGGATGTTTAATTTGTCCTGGCCTTTCTGGAAAGCATTACCTTCTTGGGTTCTGCCAAGACCAAATAGAGCCATTCCCGGGCAGCGTGTGGTCAGGTTTGCCCACAGGAGCAGCCGGCATCGGCGCAACAAATGAGATTCGGGCGGTGAGAACTCCGCGTCTGCAGTTCTCCATCTCCTGTGTCCCCAGGTCCTCGTCAGCATGGAGATGCCCAGTTCTCCATTAGCAGGGAGCAGCTGCTGGGAAAGAGAGACTGGCCAGAAACGTAACTGAAGGTCTCTGGCAATGAGGTTTTTCTAAACTGCTTTAAAAAACACACTGGAGGGGGCGCCTGGGTGATTCAGTGGGTTAAGCCTCTGCCTTGGGCTCAGGTCATGATCTTAGGGTCCTGGCATCCAGCCCTGCACTGGGCTCTCTGCTCGGCAGGGAGCCTGCTTCTCCCTCTCTCTCTGCCTGCCTCTCTGCCTGCTTGTGATCTCTCTCTGTCAAATAAATAAAATCTTGTTTTACACACACACACACACACACAAACAAAAAAACACTGGATCTGAGACAATTCTCCAGTGAGTCTGTGTGATTCTTTCAGTGGTTTCGGCAGGAAGAGCCAGTGATCGGCTCTACTCTCTGTTCTGAAACTTTGTTGACTGGCTAGCAAACTTGGGCTCAGTTCTTGTACAAAGCTGCAAGAAGAATTTACTTTGAGAAGCTGCTTTGTGTGATTCTCAACCCATTGCCCTAAAACTCCGTGAAAGTACCAGACTTGGAAGACCTGACTGACCAACAACATGGAACCAAACACCAATTTGATCAGGGGTTTTTTAACTTTTTGTGTGTGCCATGGCTCCCTTTGGCATTTTCATGAAGTCTATGAACTTGGAACAATCTTTTTTAAAAATCATAATATACAATAAACAGTATTAGAGAGGCAAGTTAGCAGTAATGTTGAAATATAATTAGCAGAATAAAAAATAACTTTGGGCTTCTACATTAGCATGTGAAGGGATTAAAAATTGCTACAGTTGCTCTACCATCCTGATGAGAAGTAAAAAGCTGAATGAACCAGAATATCCAAAACTCTTTTTCTTAAAAAAAAAAAAAATCAATCAATCAATCAATCACCTCTTTTTAAATCTGCTGGATGAGTCAGGTCATAGGGTTCACAGCCCCACTTCACCCCCGTCCTGCCCACACTGGAGAGAGAGAGAGAGAGAGAGCAGAAACAGAATGATGATCTCCTGGAGCAGAGACCTGTGAGCAAAGACTGCTTCAGAAGCCGGTGCTAGGTTGGGAAAACCACAAGCATCCTTGTTGAATTGCTCAAAACTCCACATCCTGCATTTGAATCCAAGCTGATTCTAGAATCCCCTTAATTCTGATGCTCAATGATGTCTCTGGGACACAAAAACTGGCATAGGTCATGAGTCCTGGTGGCCAAAGGACACCTACTTCTGTCCGCACGACAGCTTAGCTTGAAGTCACAATTCCCCGCAATCCCACCCTGCCCTGCCTCTTTTCCCGAACTCTTTCCAAGAGGTGATTCTCATCTTTCTTACCAAGAGTCAAACTTCACACACACCTACGTTTGGCATATAAATCATCTGAAATATCTCATCTTTCCTAACAATAGCTTCTAATTAAAGAAAGACAGAGCGTCTCATTTGCTTGAACTATTTCTAGGAAAACTGAGGTCCCTCCTAATTTTTCTGTATTTTTTTCATTCTACACATCGTGTTGGGTACTTACTATATGTGTCAGGTACCGTTTGGGCACGAGGATAATAGAAGCAGCAACACAGAGGTTCAGCCTTCACAGACAGGCATTCTAGTTGGGGGAGGGGGGTGGTCAAGAGAGATATATACAGTAAAGAAGTAATATGTCAAGAGAAGTATGAGCCAAGAGGGAAAAAAAATAGAGTATTTATGACAAGAGATAAAGGCAGGTGAGAGACAAGCTTTCATTATTTGACATTTTCCAAAGTTACCTCAGAAAGGGTAAATAATAAAATCCCATAGTTACAGAATTAGCCCTAGTCACAACATTACATGGATTCAAACAGTCCTCAGACCTAATTACTAATCTGACCTCTACAAAAGCTGACATCAAAGAAACCTCCAGTAGGTCATGCTACCTCATAAGGAGATGTTATCCCAAACCAAAACGGTTTAAAGGTATAGCTCATTATGTATGCATATTCTTTCCAAGCCTTTATTACCTATAAAATTTGTATCATTAAAAGCTTAGCTACTTCTTTTTTGAGTTCATGATCACCTTAACATAAAAAAATATTTGTCTAGGGGGCGCCTGGGTGGCTCAGTGGGTTAAGCCGCTGCCTTCAGCTCAGGTCATGATTTCAGGGTCCTGGGATCGAGTCCCACATTGGGCTCTCTGCTCAACAGGGAGTCTGTTTCCCCCTCTCTCCCTCCCTGCCTGCTGCTCTGCCTACTTGTGATCTCTCTATGTCAAATAAATAAATAAATAAATAAAATCTTTTAAAAAAACTGTCTAAAAAATATTTGTCTATAAAGTCCGGTGACTAATTACTTAGGGCGGGGATTGGGGATGGGGAAGAACGCAAAAATGCTAAAATAAGGTAGAAGTTTGAAACTGAAACCATCATGTAATCAGAACTGCTCTTCAAATAGAAGCTCAACAACAAAATCTCTCCACGAATGTATTTTTATAGGAGTTTCTAATTTCTGTGTCCATAAGGCTGGAGATTCCTCTGTGTTTTTACCAACCCACCACAGAAGGCAGAATTTCCAGGAAGGACCCCAAGATTCCATACTTTAACTCTCCAAACCTGTGCATTAGTGGAACCAGCCCACCTGTGATTGTGTTATGTTATGTGTCACCCTCAAAAAGGGGACATCACCTGGGTGGACCTAATATCATCATATTAGGCCTTAAAAGTAGAGAAATTCTCCTGCTGCTGCTGGCATGACAATGAGGTAGGATAAGTCAGAGAGAGTTGCAGCTTGAGAAGGACTCTTCATGCCATTGGTGGCAGAAGATGGAGGAGGCCACGTGAAGGGGACAGAAGCCAGCAAGGAAAACGGAGTCCTCAGTCCAACAATTAGAAGGAACTTGATTTTGTGAACAACCTGAGTGAGCTTGGAAGTAGACTCTTCTCCACAGCCTCCAGAGAACAAAACAAAACACATAGCTCGTATTATTGCTAATCTTGATTTTAGCCTTGTGGGATCCTGTAGCAGAGACACCAGCCAAATCCACCAAAACTGCTGTGAATTAAAAAACTGTGAGTTAATATATGGGTGTTGTTCTAAACCACTACATTTGCAGTAATTTGTTATCCGAGCATAAAAAATGAATACAGGGGTGCCCGGCTGTCTCAGGGGGTGGAGCATTCAACTCCTGATCTTGGGATTGTGAGTTCGAGCCCCCATGGTGGGTGTAGAGATTACTTAAAAATAAGATCTTTAAACAAAAACAAATACACCTGCTTATCCTATGTCATGGCAAATGCTTTTAAACATTGTTTTCAGTTTCTACCTACCGTGGGACTATTTCAGTTGGATTCACTCAACCAAACTGCATGTCATGATGTTAAAAGCACGATATTGTCTCTTCATGATATGCTGACTTTGTTTTGCCCTGCCTGTGGCAGGTTCTTTTCCTTATGCTGCTACAACATCCATTAATCAGCAACAGACATTGCCTCAGGGTCACTTGATGCTCTTACCTGGTGCACTGTTAGTTGTGTTACCCTATGGTGCTTGAAATTTTGTGAGCCTTGTTCCACCATTCTTCAAGCAATTGTCACCTATGTCTCTTATTTGACCATTTTAATCAATGTTGATATGTCCATTGAACTACCTGTGAATTTAGTTTCATTTCCCCTGTAATTTATTGTTTTAATTATAAAATTAGTATTTTCTTTGAAATTTGGTAGCTTGCAGCATCAGCAAGTTGGAGAAGAATGGGGACCTTATGAATCATAATGGGACTTGGGCCATTGTTGCTACACCAGGCAGACTGCTCCCCACTCATGGTAATGTGATCGTCAGGATCTCTTACAGGACTTGACTCATGATTCATGACCTGGACTCAGTGAAAATGCATTCTCCTTCCCAAATAGAGCCTCTGGAGGTTACAAAGCTCCATTTAAGATTCTCTTGTTAAAGGAACTCCAACTACAAAGAAGAAGGTCACACGTAACCAGAAGCGGATTCATGTCTAGTAGAGAGGAATGGCAGGAAGATAACCAAGAAGGATAAAAACAAAGACTTGAAAATAAAAGAAAGCATCAGTGTCCCACAAAGACATTTTGAAGGTAGTTAATGTAGCCTCCAAGTCTGGAAGAAACTGGAGATAAAGTGTCTATGAAGTCAAATAAAGGATGAAGTTAGGAAGTCTGTGGTCATGTTAGAATGAAATGAGAAGGAGTTTTAAAAGCAGACCAGGCAAGTATCTGATGACAAAGATAATTTAAAATAGAGGACTTAAAAAAGTGAGCAGTTATTCATTCCTGGATTTTGGCTAAAACAGTAAATAAATAAATTTTTAAAAAGCGAGCTGTTGAAACAATGAGATAGGACTACATACCTATTAGAATGGCCAAAATGCAGAACACTAACGACATCAAATGTTGATGAGGTTGTGGAGCAATAGGAACTCTCCTTCCTTGCTAGTGGGAATGCAAAAATGGTGCAGCTACTTTGGAAGACAGTTTGGCAGTTTCTTGCAAAACCAAACATGCTCTTAACACAGAATCTAGCAATTCTACTGCCTGGTATTTACTTATGTCCACATGGATGTTTACAGCAGCTTTATTCATAATTGCCCAAACTTGGAAGCCACCAGAATATCGTTCAGTAGGTGAGTGGTACATCCAGACAACAGAATATTATTCAATGCTAAAAAGAAATGAACCGCCAAGCCAGGAAAAGACATGAGGAAACTTAAATGCATATTACTTAAGTGAAAGAAGCCAGTCTGAAAAAGAGAAAGAAGGAAGAATTGGTGGAGCCCACAGAATTTTTAGGGCAGGGAAACTATTGTGTATTATAATACTACAATGATGAACACTATAAAGATGGATACAGCATACATTTGTCCAAACCCACACAATATACAACACCAAGAGTGAACCCTAATGTAAACTATGGACTCTAAGTGATGACCATGTGTCAGTGTAGGTTCATCAGTTGTAACAAATGTCCCACTGTGGTAGGGGTGTTGATGACAGGGAGATGATGCATGTGGGGGGCAGGGCATATATTGACAAGCTCTATACCTTACTCTCAATTTTGCTGTGAACCTCAAACTTCTCTAAAGAAATAAAGTTTTGGGGAGTCTGGCTGGCTCTGTTGGTGCAGGATGCAACTCTGTCTCAGGGCTGTGAGTTCAAACCCCATATTGGGCACGGGGTCTACTTGAAAGAAAGAAAGAAAGAAAGAAAGAAAGAAAGAAAAAAGGTGGGAGGAAAAAGAAAGGGAGAGGGGGACACCTGCATGGTTCAGTTGGTTAAGTGTCTGCCATTGGCTCAGGTCATGATCTCAGGGTTCCAGGAGGGCCCTCTGCTCAGCTGAGAACCTGCATCATCCTCTCCCTCTTCCCCTCACTGCTTGTTCTTGTTCTTTGTCGTAAATAAAAAATAAAATCTTAAAAAGAAAAAGAAGGAGTAATGTACTTTTTAGAAGTACTTTCTCACTTAAATACTTAGGTTAAATTCCTGGCTAAAGCTTAGTGCTTAGATTAGGAACTTACAGAGCCATTAAGTAGAATACGGGTTTGTCTGACTCTAAAGCTCATGCCGTAACCAACTGGATAGAAAAACCATATAGGATATGATCTCATTTTTTAAGAAAAAATCATAAATATATATTCAGAATAAACGATTTTATCTATTCTGTGGTGCACTCTTCTCTTACAACCTGCTTGCACCTTAAAATCAATTGTGTCTTACAATTGCCGACAGGATTCTTCCAGAGAGAATTTGGAATTGATTCTGCCAGTTGTTAAATTGAATTAAATTCTCTTCTCTAGGAGTTTTAAACCACACGGGAGTTGTGACTTCAAACCACAAGCCTGCATATATGTAACAGCTTGTAATTCAAATTATCAAGGGAGGATTTTTTTTTTTCCTTCCTTCCCCCAGCACTAAGTTCAGAATTAAAATTTCTTTCTGCTTCTTTCTATATGGTGTGTTGTACTTTCTGTGTTCCAGATTCACATGTGAGCTGAGAGGGGTTCCTAGTATCTTCTTAAATTCCCCACCTTGGTTTTTTTTTTTTTAGTCTTTCTTAGAGGTATAGCTCATAATCAATGACTTTTTGTATTATATAAAATACAGTACTCACATCAAAACATCGGGAGCTATTTTATGAATTTTGTTCTTTTCCCCTTATTTCCTTTTCAAAGTTGTGTACCAAAAACATGAAGCTGTATTTTTCAAAAGTAACATTAAAAAACGGAATCAGCCTGTATATTATAATTTTGAAACAAACAATTGATGGAGCTAGATCATAGACATACTAATACCTAGTGCACCTATCATTTTATATATAGATAGAGATATTGATATTGATATATCCACAGTCATGTAATGAGAGAAATTATATATTATGTGCATAAAAATTATAACTCATAGAAATATGCTATGTGTTACATACAGACATAAATTTGCCTATTATATGTCATACAGATATATACAGATGATACATTTTATATGGTCTATGCATATACATACAAAGGACACGGTTTTATATATGTGTGTATGTACACAGACATACACATAAACATGCATACACGCGTCTACACTGGCACTTTTGCTAGTTTGGGGGGTGGCAGTGGATTAGATAAGATGGTGATACAGGTGCACATGGAAAGAAAAGAAAAACCCCAGGCTCGGAGCGATGCTGGCACACTGGGGGGCGGAAGAGAGCCCCCCCCTCCAAGGTCCGGAGCCCTGAGGGACTCCTGAGTAAGACCGACTGATTCCAGAAGCTCGACGACATTCCGAAGTGGCAGAGCTGCTTCAGTTCCAGATCGCCGCACAGTCCCTCGTCCGTGGCTAGCCACAAAAAGGCAGGTTTGGGGCAAGCTGTTATGATTAAGTTTACTTCTTAAGTATGTTCCAGTGAGTTCTGGATCCCAACACACGTCGCAGTGTGCGTCTGGGGAACTCCTGATGCTTGGCGGACAGCGAGCAGAGAATACCACCCAGCACAGGCCAGGTGCTCCCCGCAGCCCTTCTTGAGGCGCCGGAGTCGGGAAAACAGAGCAGGTCGCCAGCTCACATCTAAAGGCTCAGGAAGGTGACAGTACCTCCAGATGGGCCAGCTGCTGTTCGGGCCAGCGGTCGCGTTGTGGCAATGTTAGCCCAGTTTTACCAGATTGTCCCTGTCTTCAAGACAATTTTTAAGTGACATTTCCTGGCTCTTAAGATATGGGTGGGAGAGAGGGACCTGAGGGATAACCTTGGCAAACATTTGGGGAGGATAAATAAGGTTAGAGGATGGCCTGGAATCGGCTGACGAACGAGTGGGATGTGGAAAGGGGTTTGGGAATGGAATATTCTTTGATGCAGGCTGGTCTCTAAGAAAGCAAAGAAGCAGTGTAGGAACTTGAAAGCAAGGGAGAGTAAAAAATTCTTTTAAAAATTTTTCAGTCGGCAACAGTTTTATAGGCAGCCGGGGAGAGAGACAGAGGGATGTTGCAGATGGTCCGACCACAGGGGGGCAGTGTGAATCGGCCACCCACGTGGAGAGGTCGGTATTTCAGAGAACCGTGGAACTCTGTTCCTCAGAGGCAGGAGTCAGGTCTAATGCTAGCTGGAAGGGAAAGGAGATGTAAAATATTGGTCAAATACTCCATCTTCTTTTTTTGCTTTGTTTTGTTCTAGAAAGAGCAGGAGCGCATGCACTTGAAGAGGGGAAGGGCAGAGGGAGAGAATCCTAAGCAGACTCCCCAGTGAGTGCAAAGCTATTGACATATACGGCTCATCCCATAACCCAAAGATCATGACCCCAGCCGAAATCAAAAGTCGGATGCTTAACCCACTGAATCACCCAGGTGCCCCCATCCCATCGTCTCTTTGATAAGAGGGCACATCATCCCCTGAGGGGTCCAGAGAGGTGGACTGGGGGTTTGAGGATGGTGACAGTGGGAAGAAGAGATTGGCCAGAGACACAAAAAGGCTGGAGAGCAATAGTGAGGGTCTCATCTGTTACTTTGCCTTCATTCAACACACAGGCGCCAGGCTGAACAGTTCATGGCTTGACTTTCATACTTCTTCACTCAATCGAATGTTTTACTCTGCTCTGCCCTCTTTCAAACAGTCTTTGTCTTATTCCACACAAGTGAAATTCTTATAATAGTTCAAGCATATTCATAGGGCTCTAAGTGGAAAATCTGGTTAGACACATGCCCTGTGTCTTGCCTTTAAGCTTGATAGCCAACTCTCTTTCTCCAAGACACTATGCCAAAAAATCAATTTTGTTGACATTGCTTTATATTTGGAACACTATAGACAGTTTACCTCTTGCTCCCAGAAGGATTAAACTATTCTCATGCGTTAGATTAGAAGTGTGAACTGTTACATCTTACAAAATACGAGAATAACAATAAACACAAAGTGTAACGCAGCTGTGTTCACACCTTGCACATTTGCTTGAGTCTGGCAGCTGGATGAGTATGGACATTTCCCGATTCTGGCAAACAGTTGAGCACTTCATGATATAGAAAAGTTTTATGACATGGGATCTGAAAGTTTAAGACCTATTTCTAAATATACATGGGTTGTAGATTTTTCCCTAATGACCAAGTGTGTCCCCAAAAATTGGAAGTGGAAAATTATTTTTAGAAATAAGAGATTATTCTCCAGCCTTTCCACAAATATAGCATGTGCGAGGGAACACAACCCTTTATTTCTCTGGTTCAGGGTCTCTCCATTTGCCTTGACTCTTTGGCCTGCAAAAGAAAGAGGCCTCCTCCCACAGCTGGACCAGAGCTGCTGTGACTGGTGAGCCCACCTGCTCAGAACCGGCACTTCAGGGCTGATCAAGGAAAACTACATGACCACAAGGTGGCAGTGGCGTGCACAAGCGTCATTTGGGTGCCACTTTGAGGAATTGACTTCTTCAAAGGAGAACCACCATCATTTTCATCACATCCCATCTCCATGTGTGTACTTCAGTCTTTCCAGGGAAGTTCAGGAAGGTCATCAGCTGAGAAGTGGAGGTCCAAGAAGAGAGGAGAAAAGTTGAGATTGTCACCTAGAGAGCAGGAGGGTGGGATGATGTAGGGAACAGCCCGATTGCCAACAAGCATACCTGCACTGCTCAATGTCAGCAAACATGCATTAGAGGGCCACCCATCCACATAACTCCAGCTGTGTTCAGGGAAGGCAAGGAAAATGCTGGTAATGTAGAGAGGGACAAGGGAGCCGAAGATTTAAGAAGGAATGATTTTAATGATTGGTCCTGGAAGTAAAGGAGCAAAATTTGGACATGAGGGAAAGTAAGTTATAGTGAAAAGATGGTAGAACCCTTAGAGGCAGCAGAGTTGTTGGGTTGTTGGGACCAGGGTGCTAGAGGGAAAGCATTACAAAGGTAGGATGTGGGAGCAACGCAGTGGTTATAAGTGAAGGACAAGGAAGGACGGGGGTCTGAAATACAGGAGGATGAGATCATTAGCTCCTGAAATTCGAGGAACTGGGAGCTCCATGGACACTGAAATCTCCAAGAACGGAGTCTTAAGTCATAGTGATGGGTGTGAGTCAGGAGCTAAGATCTTTAGGGAAGGGGGAGAAGTGACTTTTGTGATGGGAAAGGGGGCCCAGGTAAGGACCCCAAGAGAACTACAGTTTGACTGACTGGTGCAACAGCTGCAGATGTGACCAGGGAGTAGGTAGGATCTGACAAACCCAACAGCTTGATTTGGTCACATCACTGCCAGCTCTCCCATCATAGGAGCTTGGTCTCATGGGTAGAAACAATCTGAATCCATCAAGCATTCTTCTCTGTGGCGAATCTGCACTGAGAGCCAATAAAAACCCGTAGAATTCTGAGTGTCTTCTATTTAGTTCACACATGGAAATCCATGGAGCAAAAATGAACAACAGCTCATTTATATTATTGGGGTACGAGTGGGGTGGGGGGGGGAGAGAACTGTCTTTCCCCAAACCCAGTGAAGACTTTCGCAGCCAGATCTTTAAATGCTTGACAATGATTGGAAGAAAGTGTTATTTTTAATTATTTTCATATGAAACATTTTCAAAAACCCTCCTGCAATCATTGTCACATAGCCTTTAATTATTCATCTCTTTGTTTTGGGCTACCAGTCCTGTCAGGACAAGCCCATGCCAACATTCTTTCTCTAAATTCAGCATATCTGTTTTTCTTGCATCGTACGTACAGCAGCCAGGTTTACTAGAATTAATGGTTAGTGAAACAAAGCATTCTATTCAAAATCAGGGAGCAACCAAATTCCATAAGGTCAATAATTCAGCGTTATTGGTGAAAGAAGACATTTTCAAGAGGTAAAGAGGAGACCGTGCACATTTTATGTAGAAATACCCACCATGTTCTCTCTTCAGAGTCTTTGCTCATGTTGTCTGCCTGGAGCCTTCTCCCCTCAGACATTGCTTGGCTCATTCTTACTTCATTCTGGTCTCTGTTCAAATGTCACATCCCCAGGGGAGTCTTCTCTGACTACCCTAAAATGGCATTCTTCCCTAATGCCTCACTTACCTGTTGGATGATTCTTCTTCTTCTTCTTCTTCTTCTTCTCTTCTTCTTCTTCTTCTTCTTCTTTTTTTAAGTAGGCTCCACACCCCAGCGTGGAGTCCAGCATAGGTCTTAAACTCATGACCCTGAGATCAAGACCTGAACTGAGGCCAAGAGCCAGATGCTTAACCAACTGGGTCACCCAGGTGCCCCCATCTTTTAATTTTTTCTTCCTTTCTTTCTTTCTTTCTTTTTTTTTTTAAGATTTCCTTTATTCATTTGAGTGAGAGAGCGAGCATGGCGGCGGGGGTGGGGGGCCAGAGGGAGAGAGAGAAACAGACTCCCCACCAACCGTGGAGCCCAACTCAGGGCTTTGATTTGTCTTTATCATTACCTGGTACTGTGTCTGTTGGGCTTCCTAATGAAGACCCACTGCTTAGACACTGAGTCTGGCACAAGGCAGGCACTCAAAAATACCTACTGAAGGAGTGCACAGATAAAAGTATGAATAAACAAACTAATTGCAAGAAATGCCACCCTGGGAGAGAAAAGTTTTACAAATATGTTAGGTTCAAAACCTGAAAGTGATCGTTGAAAATACACTTCCCACAAGTTTAAACCATTAAAATGCAGACATGTCACAGAAGAGAATACAATACAACTTTCTGTTGAAAAAAGAATTCCACTTAGCCAGGAAAAAGCAAAAAAGAAATGTCAGTCTGGAAGATAATTTTACCTGGAAAGTACATACTTGAAAACAAAGTCTTATAATGAAAGTGTTTTCACCAAACCCAGTGCGTGTTTGACAAAGCATTTTCATTAACGTAATTTATGTTGTGGTTGGTTTTGAGCAAGTCAAGATACACACATATTGAACATAACAACTACCCAAAAATGTACACAGATCTGCTTCTTGTCTAGTTTTGAGAAATAGGTAAGTCTTCCTTCTGGTTAATAATCACATTGGTGTTTATGGTAATTGCTGTGTTAAGTTACATGAGCTATTCCTTGCCGAAGGATCAATTTAATGTTCTTCCCTAAGGAGCATCAATCGTCTGAATAATTTCCTCCTTATAGATTCAGGCAATGTGAGACGGCATCTTCAGATATTCCTGGCCGAATTCCAACTCCGCATTCACAAACTCATTGATTGGGTTGGGGTCGTGGGGGAGGAGGGTTGGGTACAATAGGAGAAAGGGTGGACACAGAGACCAAAGCAAAACTAGCTGAACTACTACTTCTATTTGTTGTGCAGAACTACAAATAAAATATAATCATAGCTCGGTTTCAGAAATTGCACTACCCACCACCCCCCCAGCCTATTTTCCATTTTAAAGAAAGAAACTCTGCAAGCTTAGTGATATTATTATATAGAGACATGTATCTGTCTATTCATTTCTAAATATATATTACGTATTTATAATTCACTCAGCCCCAAGATTTTGTTCCATTCTTTTATCCCAGAACCTTGGGCATCGACTTAAGCAGAAATCCGCAAACAGTGTCCTGGAATTCTTCCCTTTAGTGTCGGCAAACTGTAAAAGTAAATCTCATAAAAGCCAGGAAGAAAAATCTAAATTCACATCATGACTTCAGACACAATGCCTGGCCAGCTACCCATATTAAATCAATTTCCACTCTTTTATAAAAATTTCTGTTTCCTAAAAGACTTATAACTTGTTTTCAAGATTGTAGTCCCTGTTCCTAACACACAGCCCTGTGGTCAGTTGTTAACCTTGGCCAAGTAGTGGAAAGGCCACATACACAAGTTAAATCAGACAGAACTTGAGGTTGACTGTTTTATTCTCAAAGAGAGTCCATAATCTTCTATGACTGACGCCCTTAGAACAAAAAGAAGATGAAACTTGTGTCTAGCCCTTCAGATCGTTTTACCTCATATGCTAGGAAATGTGTCTTCCGTTCCAGGAAAGGGGTCACCAGCTTTCACTCCATAATTCGCAGCTTCGCTCCCTCTTTGTTCATCAAAACCTTTTTGTAAGCTCTGTTAATGAGATGGAAGTGTCCGAGCTGTTTGAAACAGTCCGGTCACCAGAAATGATTTTCTACCTCATCTGCACTAAGGTCCCTCTCACCCAGGAAGGCACAGACTCCTGCTTTGGGGACTTGCAGAAACCCAGTGTTTCTGGGTTCACCTGGCAGACTTCTCACCTAATTCAAGAAGCAGACATTTCTTCAGGCTCGTTACGCAAAAGGGTGTCTAATAGTCCTTTGAGGCAAATGCTGTGTCTTTATTTTCCTGCGTGTTTCGGGACGTCTACGGAAGGTGCTCGGTGGATGTATTCAAAGAACCTTGATGGACTGATTTCATGGCACTACGCTGGGCCAAGGAAATGGATCCTTCCCCAAAGGGTCAGATCAGATGCACTCCGGCATCTGATGTTTTCTTTACCTTCTTCCACCATGAATAATTTAACAAAAAGCATCCTCCTCAAATTCCGAACAACACAAATACAGAATAAATTATTAACACGAGCTTCCCCCAACCTAATCATCTTCTCTTCCTCTTTGACGAAAGGCTCCTTTCCGCTCTTATCATGACTCAGTAGAAAAGTCTCTATTCTGAGCTCCTCTGTCAACCAGCTGTGTACTCAAAATGTCTGTGCCCTCCTCTCTTCCTCTGTAAAGGGAAGGGTTGAGTGAAGTGATTTTATGGCCTGGTTCGGCTTTAAGGGTTTGTCGTTTTTTTACATCAAGATTTAGGAGCAGGAGTCATTCTTTTTTTCCCAGTGCAATCCAGCTGCTTCTTGAAATGAGGGTTTGGGAAGTCTCCTTCAAGCGTTAAGTGAAGACCAGGGCTTACAACGGACGGATAAGAGCTCACTGGTCGCTGGTGTAATAATGTACCCAATTCCTCGGTCCGCTTGTTCGAGACTGGAGGACGATGAGAAGAAAACCGCGCGGAACCTGAGAGTTACGGCTTCACTGCTCATCGAGGAATTCCCTGGAAAATAAAAGAAAAAGATTCTGCCAGTTGCTCCTTCGTTTCTTGACTGCGGGAAGATCCCGGCAGGACGTGCGGCCTCTCCCTGGATGTCAAAAAGTTCTAACCTCGCGCATAGGCTTTGCTTTTTATTTCCTTCTTGGCATTGTTCACCTTCACCCCTCTCTCTCCACCCTGCCCACCCCGCCCCACACACCAGCTCCGGTTTTCCTCAGTTCTCCCCACTAATTGCTCTTTTCCCCCATCGGAAACGGAGCTACAGAGGCTCCGTAGGGAAAGAGAGAGAATGAGAGAGAAAAACAGAGGTTGGCACTGTTTCTGGTAGAAACAGAGAAACACAGTTTAAGATCAGGGAGCGATCGTCATGCCTTTACTCTCTCTGCTTCCCCTTGATCGCGTCTAAGAAATTCTCATCGAGATGATGTGCGCTGTGGGTCTCCTGGGCATTAAGAAGAAACGTGATGTTTGATGGCGGGTGTCTAGACTCAGTAATGAGTGTGCAGACTAGCAGGATGTGGTGCCCTTCGGGGAGCCAGGAGTCTGGGACTCCGCCATGGCCGCTGTGAAGTCAGCAATCTGCCAAAGCCAGTGGGGAGGAGGGGGCAGCTAGTGATGGGGGATGGGGATGGAGAGAGAATGAGAGAGGGCAGTCCAGAGGCGGGGAGCGGGAGGAGGCGTGTGTCCCTTTGGCTCTGATAAGCATTTGCATCTGACTTCGTACATCACACCTGGGAAAACTTGGCTTGGTCTATGGGTAGATGACAACAGACTCCAAAAGATTTTTTTTTTCTTCAGCACTTTTTAAAAGAGATTAAAGACTGCATTCACAAAAATTATGTTGACAGTCTAATTAATTTTCCTGTATGACAGGACGGCATGTTTGTAAATGAAAGGTATATTATAAATCATTGGGAAACAGGGTATCTGATATATATGAGTTCTCACAAATTGGTTTCTTAGAGGGTTATGAAATTTGTTCATTTGTTCATTGTTCAAATGTTCAACATGTCTTGTGAATGTATCAGTTGCCAGGTCCTGGGGAGCGGTAAGGGGATGGAGATTGTGTGCATACCTTGAGAAGCTAAAAATTCTAATCGGTTAGAATATTGGTTAGTGTTCTTGGTTGCCAATGAAAGAAATCACTCTGGCTATTTTTGCAAAAAAAAAAAAAAAAAAAGATATTTTGAAAAGGTTACTGAATGGCACAAATGTATCACTAGAGTGGGTCCTGGGGCCTCAGTCCTTCAGCTCAGGTCAATATGATCCCAGGGTCTTGGGATCGATCCCCATGTCAGGCTTCCTGCTCTGGGGTAAAGCCTGCTTCTCCCCTCTCCCACTCTCCCTGCTTGTGTTCCCTCTCAGGCTGTCTCTCTCTCTGTCAAATAAATAAAATCTTTAAAGAAAAAAAAAAAAAACTATCACCAGAATAGCTGGACACTGACACTGGAATCAAGAGAAGCTGCCACGGCCGAAAGCATGTTGACAAGCACTCTGGTAGGGACACTCGTGGTGACGGCCATGCCCCCAGGACACGCGCTGGAGGTCCACTATCCCTGCCACCACCACTGGACAGCAAAAGAACTCTGAATCCTCGCTGCCTTTGGTGAGTCTCCCAGGATTAAAAGTTCCAAGTCCCAACCTAGTGAGTATCTGCCCACGGGGCTTCATCAGACTCAGCACAGTGGGGGGGTTCTCCCTAAATAGAAAGGGGGAATAGATGCTGCAAGCAAATATATGGGATCAATATGCACTAATTGGATGTAGACACATCTACAGAACCCATTCTTCACGAAGAAAGACAATGCTGTAATTGGCAACAGGAGAGGTCCTGGCCAAGGAACTCAGGAAAGGCTTCCAAGGGAGAGGACGCGTTTGAAACTGAACCGCCCCAAAGTAACGTAAGCAAAAAGTAGAACAACGATGTTAGTTTGGGAACCTAGCATGTTGTTAAAGGCCCTACATGCCGAGGCTGTGTGGGTCTTGACTTTCCGTTCAGGCGTCGCTCAGGGACTGTTGCCGGAGAGTTGCGCCATTCAAACTAAACTCCCGAGTACAATCACACTAGAAGTCTCTGGTGGGGGGAACCGACGATGGGTGGCTTGCGCCTGTGGGTAGACTAAGTGCGTTCCGATGTATGGGGCCATGATTGAGTTTCCACAAGAGGAAGACCAACAAGTTCCTCCTCTGTTGCACTTAGAGACGGATGTCCCTCTCTTCTTACTTAAGGGTTCTTGTTCCTCATACCACCACCAAGACCGCAGGATATTGCTTTTTACCCTTGATTTTTTTTTCCACAGGAGAGTCAAGTCAGAGACTCCGAAAACCAATTCTACAATGGAAATAACGGAAGAGAAAGAATTAATGATTAGTACCACCAGGTTTTGGCAACTAAAAGGATTCCTAGTTGGCAAAGCATAGTATATAGGAGAACTTTCTACTGCCAACAAAAGACCCCATAAATAAAGAGAAAGCCATATCAACTGGTGAAAAG